>NW_027263792.1:478944-654736 GCF_044049435.1 Aspergillus pseudodeflectus | reverse complement strand
CCCCTTTTCTTTTTTTTGCCTTGCTTAGAGTAATGAGATGAGGCGAGTGTATGCTAATGGAAACTAGACCGCAAAACAGCCACAAAAGAACTCAACCGCCTAACACGCAAACACGACGAACTCGCGCAATCCGACACCACGGAGGGTGACGCAAAAGCGAAGAAGAAGCTCGCGAAGCTAGTGGCGCGGATCCACACTGCAAAAGTGAACCTCAATTATACAATCTATTACCCGCTCACAGAAAAGTATATCTCGATTTACGCGGAAAAGAAGCAGAAAAAGAAGGGCAATGACCAAAACGTCGATGAAGAGCAGTCGGGTGCAGAGCAAGAGGAAGCGGGTGCTGGTGGTTCGACCGTAGCTGAGCGGACCGCTATGTGGCGGGTTGTTGAGAAGTGTATGGAGGAGGGGACGTTGGATCTTCTCCGGGAGGGCAAGTTGAATGCGAATGGGGAGAAGAAGTCGAAGGCGGAGAGGTCAGATAAGTCAGATACCACTTCGAGGAACGACGTCAGTGGGAAGAAGGGGAGCAAGGAGAAGTTTGACAAGTCGAATGTCAACTCTGGAAAAGCTGATACTCGGAAAGAGAGGAGCACCAAACACGCACCCCCGCAGCAGGAAGAGGAGGATGAAAGCGACGGAGGCTTTTTCGAGATGTAGTCTTGTTTACTGCCAGCATTCACGGAGTTTGTACCCTATTTCCTATTACACGCACAACTGGAGTTGGATTTCGCTGGATACCCAATAGATACTTTGCATTTGAATCTTCTAGTTGCTGAGTGAGTAGCTAAACCCCAGACTGTAAATCTAGGCCATATATGCAAAAAGGCCTTGAGCGACGAAGAGAAGTAGGGTTAAATGACCGAGAATGCGACGCAACAGACAAGAACAAAACTCCAACTTCACGGTCCCCTTCTAAAGATCGTTCTGAAGTAACAGCAAGAATGAACCAGTTCGCCAAACATAAGAGTCGTGATTTCGCAACAAAGAAAGCAAAAGGTCATCGAATTTACTCCTGCAAATCCGGTTTCTGAATGGTTGAGCAGAGAGTCTCAGCATGGCCAGCATTGAGTCTTATCTCCGCTCCCGCTTCGCAAGCACAGCAAGGTGAAGGCAGGTCCGTTGGATGAGATTTCGTAAATATCGCCATATCTTGATATAGTCGGTACACTCTTACATAACTGTACAGCTGCCTCCACTTCGTGCACGTCTTCTCCCCCCGAGCATGCCCCCAAAACCATACGATTCCACTTCATCGTCATCGTTGTAGATGCGTTCGGCTTCGCGTGCACGGCGACGACGTCTTCTGGCACCCGCACCAACAGCACCGGCTTCTTCAGTCGCAATCATATAATCAGACCATTTTCGCTCGAGCCGGTTGGCCGCCGCGAGATCTCCGCGCAAAACACGCTTCGTATGCTCCTCCACGGTCATCTGCCAGCCGTAGAAACACTTAAACTGGATAATCTGGTTCGGGTATACAATGGGCGGTGGCGGGGGCGTAATCGAGGATGTAATCATGGGCGTTGCCCCTGGCGTGCCGTCTGTGTTGATTGTCTGAGTCACCATAGACACGGCCTGGGGCACCTTGCGATGACGAGGAAGGCGAGTATTCCCGGACATTAACTCCTTGACTCCAACCCACGTTACATTCGGGCAATCAAAAATCACTAGGCGCAAGCCAACCTGGGGAAGGTTCTCGCCGTGGCCGCGTTTGCGGACCCGAAAGCTGGCTTCAGCCAAAGTCAAGTCCGAGATGCGGGTATTGTCCATTTCGACAAATCGGAGGGATGGGCAACTCTTCATCACACGGAGCATTCCCGGGTCGCTTAGGGCCTCGCAATAACTGACATTGAGATGCTCAAGGAACGGAGCGCAAGGCGATTGTGCAAGCTCAGTAAGTGTTTGGTTGGTGAGGCTCTCCAATTCCTCAAGTTCAAGGTGGGTGAGATTTGGCGTGGTCTGGATGATGGGCACGATGGAGTCGTCCGTGAGCTCGGAACATCCTGAAAGCTGGAGCCCTACAAGATCGGGAACATTGTGAGCGAGGCTCTTTACACCTTTGTCGGTGAGACCTCCACACTGGTGGAGATCTAGATGCCTTAGCCGTCGAGGGGGAACAACCGCGCGGTCCTCAAGAACGTCCATCTCCGGGTCCACGCCGTGCATGAGAATTGTCAGAGTATCGTCAGTAATGTCCGTCCGGCTTATAACCAGACGCTCCAGACTATTCCGCTGGAACAGCTCCAAGGGCAGATCCTTGTCGTCAAACCCACGAATTTCGCTAGCGAGCAGTTCCGTCAGCCTAGGGCACGCCTTGACGATCTTCTTGAGACCGGTCGTATTCACGTTCGCGCACCAAGAGACATTCAAAATCCGGAGCTGGGGGCATGATTTGGCAATGATTTTCATAGCTGAATTCGTCACACTGTCCAGTCCAGAGACATTGATGTACTCAAGGCGCTGGTTGCGTAGGAAGAAGCAATGTATCGCTGTCTTGTCGATCCGGCTGCCCTCCAATGAGAAGTTCACAACATTCCGACACAAGGCTGTAATCTTCTCACTCTCGTTCAACCATTTCTCTCGCAGTTGAATGCAGCCGCGGAGGTTCAAGTCCTTGATGAAAGGTCCGCCCGACATGATTATTTTCATGAGCGCATCGCTCGGAATATCGCGGTAGTAGTCCGTAGTGTCAATGCTAGACCACAACTGTCCATCGTAGCACATTTTGTTCCACCATTTGCAAACAGCAGAGCATCTGATAATCTCCTTGGGGGATAGGTAACTAAAGATGAGCATTCCGAGCTCAATGGGCATCTTTCCCCAGAAATCAAATACCTTCCGTGTCGAAGACTCGGCGGCTGCGAGTGGAGAGCTTCGTGATCCCGGTCTCAATTCAGTGGGTAACGCAACCTTTCTCGACTGAGGACCATTCGCAGCGTCCACGACAAAACGGATTCGAGCATTCCCTTCTTGGTCATCTGGGGTGTGGCTTCCGGAATGGCCCGGCGTTGTGGGACGCATGTTCAGTCCACCATATAGCTGGGAATTGCTACCATTGGTGAGACAAGGAGTATACGAGGACTGTGAGAGTGAGACACATGACAGTGACGCCTTTCCATCTCGATGGTAGCCGGCTGACGCAGATCGACTGCGCCGAGTTAGCGTCGGACTCGAAGAAATGCGCTGAAGACTCTGTAGCAGCTTATGCCGCCCTTTCGCCTTCGGAGGCTGATCGAGTGGAATCTGGCCCGTTGATGAAGCTGGGCTCACCGAGGTAGGCACCTCCGGGAAGGGGACGATCTCATCGGCATCGACTGTGGCCATGGTTGGTAGATGCCGTGTTTGTTCGAATGGAGGAGAACGGAGAGGCCAGAGCGAGTAGAAATCAACAATAACACGCCGATAAAAGACAACAGGGTCTTTGAGAAATCAACCAGCGACAAGCGCGGAAACCCGCCAGAACGCAGATCTTAAAGTCTCATCGTCAAAAGTCCCGCGATCAACGTGGTCAGATGGCGCCCAAACTCCGGCTGGAAACAGAAAAAGGGAAGCAGGGGACGAGGAATGAATGGACGAAGACGAAGACAAGGAGAAGAATTGGAAAGAGATAAGAAAAATGGAGAGCCAAATGGTGTGCGAAGGCTGAAGGTCACCAGGAGGACGTAAGTCAAGCGACACCCGTACGGGTCGGGATGGTGGTGCTCAGGCTCGGCTCAGACCTGTCACGATTGTACCATGGAACTATCGCGTAACGGCCGGCTGACAATGTGGAGAGATTGTGCGCTCAAAGGAGTAACGGGTTGGGGTGGCACTTGAGCAGAAGTGAGGAAGCACTCGAGGATTCACGAGGGTCTGTGGAAAATGCAGGGGAGGAAGACGAAGAGAAGGATAAGAGAAGAGTTGGAAGTAGTCCTCGTAGACTTGGAAGCGCGAGACTGTGAGTGGAGGCAGTGGATGAGTGGATGACGGCTGTATGGCTGGTTTGGGAGGTTGGAAGGAAGTGGAGGGGAAGACAAGCCAGAGCCACTCGGTCAGACGACAGGCCGGCTGCAGCAAACAACAATCCAGACTCCATATCGTATGTGGTCGAGGACTGAGACCATTCTTGAGAATTGACAAGTCAAAGACAATGTTGCCATAATTGAACAACCCCACGGCTTATCTGCATTCTTTATCGATAGTGACCCCACTCTGCCCATGATACAGAGACATCGCGACGACACCAAGGAAAAAGCGCATCACGTGATTATCCAGTGCTTCTCTCATGGCTTTCAACTTCAAGTTCCTCCTCCTCCCGTTGTACAGGACTCCGATAAAGCTTCCTCAAAAAGTGCCAGAAAAGTGACAGCAATCTTGGAGAAATTCAACTCCAACCTCCTGCCCATCAATACCCCTTTCAACAGCCGTACCTGGACCAGTCTCGTCCGTGGACCGTCGGACAACAGCTTTGCCACCGCAGCGGCGCAGATACTGCTTCTTGCTGACGAGTCATATCAACCAGCGACTTGGCCCGTCAGACTCGATTGGGGGTTTCTTTTGTGGGGCCAATTTAATTCTCTCACGGACGGAGCTTTTCCGACCCTTTTGCCTCTGCGTTTGACAGCCCAGGAGGACTTTGCGCTTCTCCAAATCCATCCAAGCCCTCATCCTAAGGTACCAATTCCCCCGCTTCACCCCGCACCGGCGCACATTAGCCATGGTGACAGGCGACGGTTCTCAACGGCCGTTACTCCGTACTCCGGGTCTACTGTGCCTCGCGGCCTCGCCCCTCGTTTCTCTTCGTAGAATTCAATATGATCCAATGCATCAAAATTAGCCAAGTAATATAAGGTTCGGCTATATCAGTGGGTATCTCTCGCTCTTCTCCTCGCCTTCTATGTCAAGCACTGGTCTTTTTGCCCCTCTCTTCTCAGTATGAAAAGGATTGAAAGGAAAAAAGTGGGAAAATTCAAATGGACTAGACCGATTGCGACTGCCATTCAACACCACCAGCACTTGCTGCATGGCGCGCCATTGCAGTCTTACGTCCTTCGTCACAACTCCCAATGGGTCGTCTCTTTCGTAATGCGTGCAACTCAGGCATGCTATATTGGTGTTATGCGTGAAGATGTGTGTCGGTACGAGGATGTTGAGGAATTTTTAGTTGATTTGAAAATGTCATGTCGGTATATACGGTGCTCGAGAGAAGAATCGGTTGATCCAAAGCATGCACACGGGGTCTGCGGCTCAGCTTAGCCGTCGACCATCCACGAGTGCTCCAAGACTTCGCCTATTGTCAAGCGGTTATCCACGTCGCGATCGAGCATCCTTCTGATTAGGTCGATGCACTCTTCCGAGAATGGGAGAAACGGAACCCTGAGCGGATGGTCGAGAATTTCGTCAATGTTGTAAAATGGGTTCTCCTTGTATACAATCGTATATAAGAGGATACCGAGGGCCCATATATCTTGCTCCTTGCCTCGGTATGACTTGCCTTGTAGGACTTCTGGAGCGGCATAATCTGTGTCGACCTGTCAGCATCTAGCTGTATAGATTAAAGTAGATTAGCTTACCAATCGTTCCAACAAAAACATCAAACGGCCCATTCTTGATATAGGCCGCACTGCCGAAATCGATCAGTTTGATCCTGCCTTCGCCGTCCAAAATCACATTCTCATCTTTGATATCCCGGTGGACAACCAGAGCCTTGGTGTGCAAGTGATGAATGGCGCTAACCACTTGTTTGAAGATATTCCGACATTCTTGCTCGTCCATGTTCGTTTTCAACTCGATGTAGTCAAAAAGATCCATCCCTGGCAATCCGTGCGGCAACATCTCAATATAGTAGTTGATATCATCTTCGAAGAAGCCTTCCATCTCCACAATGTTCGGGTGCTTCAGCCCGTCCCTTCGAAGGTAGTCCAGAACGTGGATCTCCAACGGAACCGTTCCGAGGCGACGATCACGGGTCCACGTATCAACAAGGATCCTTTTTTTTGTCACGTACTTCAAGACAACTTTCTTTGCTGGAATCTTCTTCAGACGAGCCAGTTTCACTTCACCATAGGCTCCTTGGCCCATCTCCTCAAGGATCACATAATCAGCGATTGTTCGCTTTTTCGGCACTTCTTTCGCATTAACTGGTTTCACTTCGGGCATCAACTGGATAGGCCTATCCGTTAATGGCTCCGATGCAGCTTCGCTTAGTTGTTGACTCAGTGTAGAGGCGGGAATCCTGGTTTCCACTGATATTCTGTCTGGACCTGCAGGCCGAGGCGTTGAGATGGTTGTTAGAGGCCTGGGAGTCGACGTATCAGAAGCAGCGCTCTCCTGCACTGGCGAGGCGTGTTGCGGCGAAGGAATGTTGCCTGGTGGTCCGGCGGAGTGGATGCTCCTCGAATATGTGACCCAAAGCGCATAGACAAGCTCCGTGACTGTAACGGCATCTTCGGAGCCATCATCCGTCTCGCTCTGGGATTCAGACTTCTTCTCGCGCGGCTTGGGGAAAATCGACCCACTCTTCACCACGCGCAGCTGAACGTCTACCGCGATCGTAGACCCGTCGCGATGCTTAGCTGTGATCCCAGCAGGTTCCAAGAATACCGACGCCACATTAGCCTTGCCATCCCGTAGCATAGACAGGGTTCTCGCCCTTCGAAAGCTGAGCTCCGGAATGACGACACCGTCTACCAGAGGAACGTTCTCTTCATCGGAGATCACGTAAAGATAGTCGTCGAATCCAGGTATGAGATCCGTGATGCTTAACCCCTCTGGGCGTTCATAACCGAACAACGCAGAGGAAAACACCGAGTTCGAGCTTATAATTTTCAGGCTTGTAGATGACAAGACCATGATGCCAGCAACGTGGGGGAAGCTTGAGATCCGGAGAGAGCGTGCGCTATCGCCCTTGGAGACTGTCGTCGGAACACCGACTGCGCCTGAAGTGCTGGCTGCGAAGTACTTGATTTCCGCAACCTCGCTGATACCTTTCTCAACCGGACTCCTAAGACATTCTGGGGGAAGGTGAGGCAGCAGCTCTGTCAGAGTTTTCCCGGTCTCAACCACGCCATGGCCCCAAACTTTGTCCGTGGCACCATGGGCATCGGAAACTTTCCAGCTCCCATCACATGTGACAACAGCGACATCTTCTTGAATTTCTTCCAAGACCCAAATGAGGCCGCCACGTTTTTCCATAACCCAGATGCTTGCAGAGCCCTTGGTACCATTGCGCTTCTGGATCGGCACTACATCACCACACAACAAAACACCGCGCGACTTAGTGGCTGGGTGATTCAGTCGTCTCGAGGAATATGCACTTGAGCCGTAGCCATCATCAGTCTGAGCTCTTCGTGTGGGCCGAGCTCGAGAAGGCGGTTTACTGAGGAGTTGCGCGGTGACACCGTTACCCATTCCCATGGGCCTTGGAGTAGCGGCTGGCTTCATACGGGGTTTATCGGGCGACGGTCGGATTTTGGCTGCGGCATCGGTGGTGGGATCCCGCAGCTTTGACTCGAGCCATTGCCGTCTGTCTTCCTGTACAACCTCTAGGATACTT
The DNA here is from genome assembly GCF_044049435.1 of Aspergillus pseudodeflectus. Classification (NCBI taxonomy): domain Eukaryota; kingdom Fungi; phylum Ascomycota; class Eurotiomycetes; order Eurotiales; family Aspergillaceae; genus Aspergillus; species Aspergillus pseudodeflectus. The sequence continues at coordinate 647,199 of NW_027263792.1, read as the reverse complement.
AGCTTGCGGACTTCAGCTTGTGTAACACCAAATACAAGACATGACAGGTCATTCGCCGCTATGATGGTCCAGGGTGCCTTGGATTCAGTCCGGAAGACGGCTTGTGAGACCGGATTCCATTTGCTGCTATGTGTGTGCAAAGCGGGGATCGGGAAAACTGATCCAAATGTCGACGTGCTTAGCGGGGAAAAGGGATCCGCGGCCGAGTAGGGTTGCGCTAGAGTTTCCATCAGTTGGCCCTGGGGTGTGGATGAGGTGACATCTGTAAAAGTACGTTTTAAGCTTACGCGCCTGGAAGTAGGGGCGGATATCAATCCCCTTCTCTCATGAGGCAGCTGCTGGCTGGAAGTTAATCGCGGTTGAATTGGCTCCTGTACAGCCTCCTTCACTTCTGGCAGAGATGGTGGTGATTGCTGAAGTTCCATGAACGTTCTGTCGAATACATTGTCGGTGCCCACGTCTGCGGGTCCAGTGAACGGTCCTCGCATGGCGCTGGCGGGATAATATAGACTGTCACCTTTCCCGGATATGCTGGATTGAGATAAGAGGTCCACCATGGCCTGCGTGTCGGTGCCACCACCGCCGCCACGCATACGATTCTGAGAACCAGGAATTGCGGTGCTGTTGGAGGCCCATCCAAAGCGGTCGCGCATGAAATCTATGGATCTTTTCAGGATATTCTGGCGACTATGAAGGAGCTCTTCGGATTGCTGGGCAAACGAAAAAGAATGTAATGATTCAGAAGGAAATCGGTGAAGGTCTTCCAGCGTATTGACATCTTGTTGGCCGGGTGCAACAGCCATCGAGTTAGCTCTAGACGACGAAAGGGATCGCGGTGAAGGGGACAAAGTTCGCGGGCTAAGAGCGCCTATTGAAGAGGCAGACAAGTTCGGAAGTGTAAAGACCCGCGAGGATGGTTGAGAGCGTATACGATCTAAGCCGGATGGCCCGAGTCCATGTTCATGTTCAAGGAGCGGAGACCTGGAAAAGATACAAGTTGTTGTTTTTCAGTTTTGGGCACTTCTTATACAGTGGCAATGTGGTGCCGGCAATGCAAGGGGATGTTGCCGTTGGATATTGACCCACCTTGGGAGGGGATCGAACCCAGTACTTGAAAGATTTTCCACTGAGCATCTTAACGAATCGCCGGGGTTGCCGGAGAGTTGTGCGATATAAGAATCAGCCTCCGGAGATTCTGAGAGGGGGCCCAATGGGGATGATAAGGGACTTGGTTCGCCTGGTATTTACAACTTATTAGCATCATTCCACAATCATCACACGAATCTGGATCATGCTTCAATGTGTGGCTTGAAATGCTTTCAGTCTCGCGACCCAAACGGGCAGATAAGAATGCAAAGCTTAAAGCAGAGGAGAGTAATTGCGCAGAATCCCATATCCCTTTCGTCTTATCTTTCGGACCAGTCCGTGGAATGACAGGTTCGTGATTCCCGCTCCTGAAGCTCATACATATGTGCCCGGTGATTGTCGCCCCTCGAAAAGAAACAACGAAAACATGTTCCTCGGGAAATGAATGACGAGAAAACTGACCATCAGGATTATATGCAGCAGACCCCATAGCTTCCCAGACAATCAACGGCCCAGTGGCCAGTATCAGTCGGCCCGTTCGACAGCAGGTGCTTTAAACGGTGAAACCTCGATCACAGAGCGGAAAAGGAACTAAGTGGGAACGACGGCGATGCGGTAATACATGGGACAGCCAGATATCAACCGCGAGCCGTGGTTGTGAGCATATATTTCCGGTTCCCCTTGGGTTTTTGTAGCAATGTTCAATTCAAGTTGGTGTGGGCGATTGGCTCGCGAAGCTCACTTTCTTCTCCAGGCGAGTAGGTTCGGATAGGCAAAAAGGTCGAACGGAACGATCGCCTGCTCTTTTCGGAGGTACCGGTTCGAGGGCAAGATAAAGGGATCGCTATCGCTGTTGAAAAGGAGTCAAAAGGTCAAGAGGCGCGAAGGTCAGAGGGTCGGTGGTTGAACAGCTGCCCCAGAAGGTCACAGGCACCGTACCAGTGGCGAGAAGCACGCGGGGGAAGACGACGCGAGTGGGCGGGGATATCCTTCTTGTAGCAAACTGCAAATGGAATAGTGGTCAGATTTTTTTCTGCAAACTGCTGCAGAAGTAGTCGTAGTAGTGAGGGATCAATGACCGCCCATTAGCAGGTGCCCAAACGGAATTTCCGTGTGGAAACTATTGGGGGTAGAAAGAGGTTCAAGGTTGGGACCCGGTACCAACCTTCAATACAGCGGGAACAACTATTAGCACTAGTAAGATGCTCATCAAACGGCCCCCGTATAATTCAGATGCTGGTGGGGTTATATACTATCGGAGTAGTAAGATGTAGCAGTTGTGTTGTATTTTTCTCGAGGAAAAGCGGGGAGAAAGATAATGGCGATGCTGAAGAATTTGAGGGTCTCGACTTGGATAATTCCAATGGAAATTGGGACCGCAGGCTATGACGTTGAATTGCTTTTTCTTGTGCTTCTTATTTAAACATGAAAGGGCGCTATTAGGAAGGCGATTTTAAATACTCAACGAGGGTAGCAAAGCCTGAAGGGGCCTTGTATGTGAGGGGAGAAAAGTAGGTCGTCCGGTCGGGCAGGTAGAATAAAATCTTCAAACCCTCCAGAAGTGTGAAGGATGACTGACTGACTGGGGCTGACTCCATCCAAGGTCCGGTCGCACTTATATAGCACGGTCACGCCTAATAATCACTTGAAATGATCATAGGTCAGTAGTTATGTTATTTCTCCTACTAGTGCATCTCACGGTCGGAAATCGAACCGTCGTTCAGGTTCCCCGTGTCAATCAAGGTGGTGATGTAATTCTGAGGAGTACCTCTCCTCTTGCTCGATGGTTCCTGTTCCAGATCTGGAGCTACTAGTATTGGTGGGGTACCCTCAAATCCGGAGTATATTAGTTGCTCTTTCTTTGTTGTATATAGTAGCTTCGAAGAATCGACTTCGGCTGTTCCGATCATTCTTTTTGACATCCAGGAGACCGGATTCTTGTTCACCAACATCTGATTCTCGAGTCTCCCACATCTTGGCAAAACGACTAGATCAAAGCCAGCCCAAGCACAGAGGGGCTGATAGGACAGACAGACGAAGCTAGAATAGTTTAAACGAGGCTAGGGTCCTTTGGCTGCTGCTGCCCCGTCCTAAGGGTCTGCGTGCCGAGAGTCACGGATAAAGTCATCAAGTGCTCCGTATGTAAGGTAGTGAGTGACACGCTATAGCTTGGGGTATGTGAAATCCAGGAAATCAGCAAAAGTCTCTCCATAAATTCTTTCAGCCCTTGCCGCCTCTCAAGCTATTTAAAGCCATTCCGTCAGGTTCTGTTTGTGGACTCTTTTGCTGAGTATCACCATTGCCGAACAGGGCATTTTGCTTGGTTTTAGCTTCGCCGTGTCTGGTTTGTTCAGGTGGCACTGATGCTGGACTAACAAAGCTGGAAAGATGGCGGTCTTCTCCCAGCATCCATGAAAATCCAGAGTCTGCCAACGATGGGCGCATGGCATGTCGCAGCGGTTTAGGGCTGTTGACTGGTTTTGCTGATAGGACGTTGCGTTGGCCAGGCGGACTTCCTACGGGAGATTTGCCAATGGTTGTATCTGACGCAGGATAATCAAGAGATGAACGCGCAAACTTAGCATTTTCCGGCAGATTGGGTTCTACCTCGGTAGGTGTCGTGTGTTTTTCCTCCTGTGGCTTCTCAACGGCTGAGATATATGGCCTCGCATCCGGGGTAGAAAAAGGTGTTTCAAGAGTAGTTCGAACCGATTGGACCTTGGAAAGAGCTTGTTCTATAACATTTGCAGCATTGGGGTCCAGAGCTTCGTTCTTTGCCACCTGCGAGCGTATATCGGTCACTGCCTGGCCGAGGGTGTTGGCAAGCATCCGATTCCTCTCCTCGAGACCTTTGACCTTGGCCTTTAGTTGAACGACGGTTTCGAGATCTTGCCGTAATGATGGATCGGCGCCACAAATAATAGCCGCATCGCCATGTTTCACCATCCGGGAAGTGTGTTCCGACTGGATTGCCTGCATATTCTTCTTCGCTTCGTTAACAGCACCACGAACAGCCTTCGCCACTCCCCAAGTCTCTGTACGCCGCTGTATACCCTCCGAGACATCCTGGAGCAGAGCCTCGATGCTCAACGGGCTGCTTCTAGCTGGAGACCTCGAAGGAGAGCTTGCTCCACTCGCATCTCTTAAGTCGCTGCGAAATTGAAACTTTCTCCCTGCGCGCATTTTGCTTCCTGCTAGGTCGGACATCTTGGATGAATCAGGAGGTTTTCCTGAGTACTTGGAGATCAGAAATGCCCCACGCTCAGGTGTAGGGTTTTGCTCCAAATATAACCCATCATGAACGAAGCTCAAGGGATTATAAGGATCTGGTGAGGGGTAACGAAGCAGTGTCGTTAGGACAGCGGATGAATCGGAACTTAGTACTAGGCTCATTAGCAACGGGGCTCTTTCAGAAGGAGGCAGATCACTAACGTTGCCAACGGACGCGCAATAACATGGCGACACAAATAAAGTCAATCAGCTCCAACCGAAGCCCCTCTGCAAAGAGAAGATCCCATATTACGAGGATATCTTGAAATGGAAACTCGCGTCCAAACAATAGACGCATCCATCGACTGCAGATTAGCAGAGTTTCGTAAACAGATTAGAGCACTCACGTCAAGAATATTTGCGGTAAGATGTCAAGCGCTTGGAGATGATTGGCTAACTGCAAATCTGTAGCCGCCAAAAGGTCGTTGTGAATGTGTTCGCATTGGAGAACAATCGGTATAGCGTCCGTCTGCCCGTTCGCTGAACGGTGCCTATTGTGCTCATAATATACTCTAGTATTCTGCATAACCGAGCAGAACAAATTAAAGGCGTCATGTTCGACGTAGACGGGGTCGAGAAGATGTACCATCATCTCATCATCTTCTTCTGTGGGTCTGAAGTCCTTATGAACGTTTAGCTCAATAGCATCCCTGTCGACTACCCATAGAATGGGCGCTAATAACTCGTGCATGCCCTGGCGATAGCCCAAGTCGGGGTTGAGCTTTGAATAGATAAACAATATGTCAATCATCTTCATCTTGGTTGCGGGCTCGCGAAAGAAAAGGTTTTCTTGCAAACACCGGTCAACATCTTGGGATATATCTGCCCTCATCTGCTCATCTTCTCGCAAAGTTTGCCATGGAGACTATGACGGCATTAGTAGATTCCACCGTATATCTGATATCGCGTACTTGTTCATCGTCCGCAAGCGGATCGATACTCGACTGCAGATCATCCGGATGTTCGATATACTTGAGAAAGTGCTCTTTCAATGCAATGTAGGCGCCACGCGCCTCGGAGATTTTGCTTGGCCATTGTGTACGACTAGAGTCTTCGAAAAGCAGAAACGCCTGTACCCGGGTAAGCGCAGGAACCAATGTGAAAACCATCACGGGCGCATGCCTTCCAGCATATTGACCTCAGCCCATCATTGCATATATCACCTTCTTGTTCCGACTTGAGCGCATCTCGAAGGTCTGAAGGTGTATCGCGGTGGTGAAACAGGGTATTCCATCTCTGTCTAATGCGACAGTCAGCTATAATGTGATTTTAGAATATCAAGAGAGAATATACCTGGAATCTTCGATACCCCTCATTTCTCCATATCCAGTGTGTTGTGGTCTGCGGTGGGATCTCGAAAGGAGGGTGACTTGCAGATAAGACGGGAGTTGGAACAGTAACTGACAATTATGACGATCGATGTCTGGGGCCGATCTCCTCATACAGGGTGTGGGTCTTGGCACAGGCTCCCTTCTCCCCGCCAACGAAATCCAACACCTCTCAACATCCACAAAGGACATTCTTCTCAAAGCCCAGCTGAACGCGATCCCATGGACGGCGTGTACAATTCCCCATGTCGGCAGACCTGTTCGCTGAGTTTGGAGTTGGGCCATCCACCAGCCACCCTTCAAGAGCTCCAAACCAGCAAGCTGTCATATCTCAGACCAGTTCTTTAATCCCAGATTTCGACAAAGCCGATCAGGCTTTCACAGCTCAATCTTCCAATCCTCTGAATGGGCCTACTCCGTCATATACACAACAGCAAAATGCTACTGGTTACCCGATACGTTCTGAGTTCAATAATTTCGGTGACTTTGAGCAGCCCCAGCAGCCTGTCAACGGCAATGATGTGCTTTTCGATGCTACGCTGGAGAGCTTTTCAGATGACGGCAGCGATGACTGGGGTGAATTCGAAACTGCAGAAGCGCCGCCCACTCGATCTCACTCAAACCCTCCTGAAAAGCAGAAGGCCATGATGGCTTCCAAATCCAAGGTCTCGCACGATTCTAAGCCTTCCCGAGGGGCTCAAGCAATTCCAAATTTGTTGGACTCCTTGGACACTTTATCAATGAATGAAAGGCCCTCCCATAATAACCGCCCTTCCAACAAAAAATCGATTGACGATGCTTTGACAATAGGGAGCTGTGTCTCCCAGCCGCAGCCGCCGAGGCCAAAGTTGCCTATGGAAGAAGAACCTTTTGAGGAATGGGGAGACTTTACCGATGGGCCTATCCAAACTAGTCAACCTTCTAGCGCAAAGACGAGTGCTCAACAGGTTTCCAGCAAGAGCGGAGAGCTGTCGCAACCCACCAAGGCCGCTTTAGGATCAGGAGTAAGAACGATGCAAGCACACAAGCCAGTCACACAGTCTACTCCCACAAGTCATGTGCGTCCAACCAATATTCCTCCTCCGTCGATACTACTCGGGCTGTTTCCTCAGCTCTTTGAACAACTTCGACAGGAGGGTACCGAAGCCAAAAAGAAAGCTCAGCAAAAGGAAAGCTTAGATGCAGTCGCTCTATCCATTATTTGCACACTCAAAGCTGTCGCGAGGGTTGTCGCAGGCCGCACATTGCGGTGGAAGAGAGACGCAATCTTGAGTCAGAGTATGCGTATCGGCCCTGCACGCTCTGGCAAAGTTGGAGGGATGAAGTTGAGCACTGTCACCAAGAATGAGGATATTAAGGAGCAGCAAGAGGCTGTTGATGTGATAAACATGTGGCGAGACCGGGCTGCACTATTCAATTCTGTTATTCAGGCTGCTGGAAGACGCCCAGTACAGGTTGTCTCGGAGACTACCCGAGTCACAACAGCTACGCTCGGGCAGGGAGCTATCAAGGCCTCCCATGCGTGTGCTCTGTGCGGCTTGAAGAGAGACGAACGAATACCAAAGCTCGACGAGAATGTGGAGGATAGTTTTGGCGAGTGGTGGACGGAGCACTGGGGACACACCGAATGCAGGCATTTCTGGGAGGACAACATGGGTCTTCTCGGCCAACGGTGAGTTTGGCAGCCTTGGTGCATTCGTACAGCTGACGTGCCTCTGTTGTGCATGCTCCGAATCTACTATGAACCAGTAAAGAGCCATATTTGACATGTGAAGCTCTACTTCTCTGGCTGGTGATAAGCGATAAGGGATAAGTAAAGCCCCACGTACATCTCACAACCTGTGAACGCATTTGCAGTATATGCTCCATGCACCGAAATAATGAGATTCAAATAGATAATTATGAGCCTGGCGTTCTGAATATCACTTGCCTTTATGCAGACAGTAGTGAGTACCCCTGGAAAGTGGTCAAGTTGAGGACTTTCGAGGGCGGCTGCCGATGGTCAATGATCCTCCTGGCAATCTATCGTACTTTGGAACCTCAGCTCTCCATGGATCAGCCGACCCGACCACCACCCTGACCAGGCTCCTCTTTGTCACCCTATATTTGCGCAGCTGAGTCAAGTCAACGGAACATTCGAGCTTGCCGCGCTTAGTGTCTCGCTGTGTCCTCTTCCTAGACATGGTCTGCTGCTGGCGCCCGTGACTTATCGGGTTATCTGGCTACTCCACACCTTCTCCTGACATCCTGAACTCACAGACCAGCTCGGCTTCTCAAACAACCTGCGACAGACCATTCTTCTCAGAGCCTTTTCTCCTCCCATAGAACTTCCGTTTAAAGCTGTGACCAGGCCTTCAGCCACCACCACCCCACCCACGGGATATCCGGCGACTTCAGCCTGACGGTTCCTTCCCAGTCATCCCCTCTCCCCGCCTTGCACCTCCGCTCTCACAGCAAGGCGGGATCCTCACCATACAGACAGCACACCATTTCTCGACTGTCATATCACTCTTCATCATCTTATAACTGACACCATTTCGTATTCACTTGCCTAGCTCTTGTGTAGCTCATATACCACAAAAATTCGAGGTTCGCTTGTCCTGTGGCACTTGGGAAGACTGGTCTCCGCGACAGAGCAGAATGGGGCTGTCCTATAACGTCTACCTAACGTCCGCCAAAATTTTTGGGTGCAAGGCGTGCAAAACTCATCTCGCTGATTATGACGACATCATAAGCCGGGTTGGTTTTACGCTTGATTTTGCTCTTTGCCTGGAAGGATGTCGCTGATTAAACCTCTCTTTTTGCGCAGAATTTCCGGGGCCAACATGGCAAAGCGTACCTCTTCAATAACGTCGTCAATATCACCCAGTCGGAGGCTGTGGAACGTAGCATGACCACGGGAAGGCACATCGTCCGTGACATCGCTTGCAGACAATGCAGAGAAACGGTAGGGTGGAGATACGATAAAGCGTACGAAAACAGTGAGAAATACAAGGAGGGGAAGTTCATCCTGGAGGAGGAGCTCCTGTGCGTGGTGTGCTAGAATCAAATGTTGATTTGGGCCCCTGCCCGAGAGACACATCAGCGGATCGTCGAACTGGATTTGTTCCCATGCGAGGCTTCCCAGTAGGGCTCGTGCGGTTCGAAACACGCGGGCAGATTGGATGGTACAATGGTGGTTTCCAACACGGCGCAAAGTGAACGGCGTTGAACGGGTTGCTCTTTTTGGTTTTGGTCAAGTTCAGGCAGGGAATCCATGCCGTGCATACACATACGGCACTGTCGATTCGATCCAAGCACGGTCAAGCCCCGGCAGCTATGGTTGGATTCCTGTTATTACTTATTCTCATATGGTTAGAATGATGGCTGTGAGATTGGGGCTGCTTCTCAGAATGGATCCAGTTTCAGCTTGAAATAGCTCAGTTAGTCGCGCCCAATCCACTCAACATGCTCAACTCAGTTCTTTACGATGCTAATGAGCAGCTCATACCAAAGCTCTCTCGACATAGGTTCGAGATACTATGACATGCCGAGGTCAAATCCATTTGGCGATCGGCGAATCGTCAAGATCCAGATCGGTTAACTGGATGGCCCCACCAGAAAATGCCCATCAGGCCGTTTATCGGACATGGAGCCGATATTTATCTCGAGCTACCCCGATACCCCACGAGATACTTCAAACATCTCAGCAGCAAGATTCTCCCTGAGGAACAATAGAACAATGCCCGACAAAACAATGCGCGCTGTTGTTTTCAACGGCCCATACAAAGTCTCCGTTGACAACCGGCCACTTCCCCAAGTCCAGCACCCCGAGGACATCATTGTGAAGGCAACTTATACTGCGCTTTGTGGGAGGTATGTACTTATTACCAATATGGTTTGAGTCACACAAAGGCGAAGTACAGAACTAATGAAAAGCAAAACAGTGATTTACATGTATACCGCGGCTTGGAACCCGCTGGGACGGGGTTCATCATGGGCCACGAGTTGACTGGGGAAGTGGTTGAGGTTGGGGACGCGGTCAAGTCTGTGAGTGTTGGGGATGTGGTTGTCTCAGCGTTTACGACGTCGTGGTATGTTCCCCCCCCCCAACACCCTTTGGCTTCCGGGTATACGTATTGATCTGGGGATCTGCTATCAAGCGGGCAGTGTTTCTACTGCACTCAGGGCTTCTCGTCCAGGTGTGATAAGAATGCGCTGCTTGGGTGCGATGATCTAGATGGGGCGCAGGCTGAATACGTACGTCTTCTTCCCTGGTCGCTGGGTAGTGGAGGAAACATGAAAGAGAAATTGTTGCGGGCGATACTAAAGCCTGTACCCAGGTCCGAATCCCACACGCAGACGGAACAGTAATCAAATCGCCCCAGGGAATTGAAGACAAATACCTCGTCCTGATGGGCGACATCTTCCCAACAGGATACTTTGCCGCATTCAACGCGTTCAAGAACTCCACCGCTGAGCAAATCGCGGGGCAAATTGCCGTCGTGATAGGATGTGGTCCAGTTGGTCTTTGCGCCCTGATCAACGCCCTCGAGTACAAACCCAAGCATATCCTCGCTGTCGATTCGGTCCCCTTGAGACTCGAACTGGCACGATCTCTCGGTGCCGAGCCGTGGAATTTCCAGACCGATCGTGAAGGTTTGGGCAAGAGAGTCCTTGAGCTGACGGAGGGGAGAGGGGCAGATGCAGTCATTGAAGTTGTAGGGTTGAGTCCGGCGTTGAGAATGGGATTTGATTTGCTCAGGCCTTGGGGAGTGATTAGCAGTGTTGGGGTTCACAATGGAGAGGTATGTTTTCTTTCATTCTCTGAGGCACGACTTAGTCACTGTACTAATTGTTGAATAGATCCCCTGGAACGGCAGCGAGGCATACGGAAAGAATGTGACACTTCAGATGGGTCGGTGTCCCGTTCGGTCTGTTTCGGATGCTGCGCTGGAGGTGTTAAAGAAGAATCAGCATCTGCTTGGGTATGTAATCGATATTCGCTTCACCGTCGTGGTTGGCTAGAAAGCCGATGTTAATGGTGATATAGATTCATGACGGAACATATCATGCCTCTTTCGCAAGCTGCCGAAGCTTATGATATTTTCAATGCGATGAAAGTACAGAAGGTGATCTTTGATGCTGGAAAATAGGCCACCTTAGCCATAGAGTAGTTTTGGTTAGTGTACGGTGTTGGAGGTGTTAGTGAGCAACGAGCGTGCCAACTATCATGTCATTTCTAGTTATAGATTTATTGGAAAGAGGAATAACTGTTTCCCAAGTCAACGCAACTGTCTTTCCCAGGCTCTTTGATCTAAATGTCGGTACCGGCTATAGTGAACTTGGAAATGCGAGTGCCTGACTGAGACCGTTTGGGCCTCAGCAGATCGATGAGGCTGATCTCTCCAGGCAACTTTCATCCCGCACTGCGTCACACTGGCACCATGGAGCTCTTCAACATCTCTCGGGCTTGTCCAGTTTCCCGAAGAGAGAGATGCTATTGTCGAAATATCCTTGAAAATGCCCGGAACATGCTGTGGAAACACTATCTCTGAATCAATCAAGAGCTTACTCTCTCTCCTAGATGCGCTCCTCCTTTGTATTAGCGAGGAGCTATCTCCTTGTAGCTTGAATTTCCTTTGTCCGAGCGTCCAAGCGTTTATACTTTACTCTTAGAGAGAGCATATACGCCGCTGCTCTTCGAGAACACGGCTATATGTTAAATCTCGCTAACATATTCAAATCTTCCACACGCACCAGTAACCTCACGGCAATCAAGAATCTAAAGTATTACCTTGAAAGCTCCAATATGCAATACTACTTGGTGAAGTATGGCTGGTTTCTGATCACGCAGGAGGCTGCTTCGCACGGTCATGAGGATGTCTTGCGGTTTCTTCTAGATCTAGAGGTTAGCCGCGGACCCTGGGCAATGGGATCTCTGATGAGTGAAGCTATTGCAAATTGTTATGTGAGGGTGGTGGAAGCTCTGATTAATGCTGGCTTTGACGTATCCTCGCCTCGTGACTTGTTCTATTGCCCGCTCACTTAGGCTACTATGGCTTACGATGGGGACCCAGTGATAATACAGCTTTTGTTGGCTATACGCCATGGTCTTTTTGACTTTGCGAAAGAGCTCATCTCCTCCGGCTTGGATTCGGAGGAGATGCCCATTTTCCTGGCGCAGCGGCCCTTGATTGAGGCTGCACACCCTGGGCACGAAGAGATGCTAAAATACCTTCTTACTAAAGTCCATGATGTTAACTGGAAGTCTCCGGATGGCAACACAGCCCTAATGCGGGCTGCTGCTTCGCACGCAGGTCCCCAGACCATACAGCTGCTTCTGCTACACAACGCACACGCAGATGCTACAGATAGCCACGGTTGGATAGCTTTGATGTACGCTGCACGGCTCAACGCAGTTGAAGTGACAGCAATGATCCTCAAAGCAACTGCACATCCACAGGTCGCAGATTGAGGCTGCAAGACAGCCTTACATCACGCGATCGAGTGCCAGAAGGAAGATAACGTTGACCTCTTGCTCAGACATGGCTTCTCTAGGTTGGATTCTTGTTATCACTTATTTTGCCTATGGTCAGAAGATATTCTTTCTACGTTGTCAGAAATTGTTCCAGACAACGCACATAACGGAGATGAAGTGTGGCGATTCAGACAGCGCAAGAATCAGGAAATGCCGGTGAAAACACAAATTATAATCCACTACCCAGGCTTCAAGTGAAACACGTTACAAGGCTGCGTAGCACTCCATCCGAAGAAGAGTCCATTCCCAACAAAAACACACACACACACACACACACACACACAGAGGAAATTAACTGTGGAGGATATCACCGGGCCTTCATATGCGAGTAAACATAGTCCTAGACAGAAAAATCCGGGTCAACAACATCGTACTTCGTCCCGCACCGAAGTATCATCCTGCGCACGGTCCATAGCTAGTTGTTTGCAACTGTCTGGAAACACGGACTCGAAATCTTTCATATCGAGTGTTAATTGCCTATTCCGGTCAAACGGCTGGAATCTTTGTTGGTGCTGATCTGGGATCAAATCGGTGATGTAGAGGACGGGTCTGTCTGTGTTTCCGGCACTGGTAGGATGTGCTGAATGAATTAGCTACCGTTGGGATCAAAGGTTCAACACGCTTGTTGCCGAAGACAACAGCAGAATCTGGACATTTCGTAACAGCTTGTGCTTTCCGGTTGGCAAGGGTAGAAGGTACAGATCCCGTCATTCGGTGCCCGTGACCGCCAGAGACCTGGAGGTGCCGTCTCCCGTCTCGTGTTAACCATGGCGTATTGTAGGCCAGCGTGTCTCTGAGAAACCAGTCAAAGGACTCGTGGACGGCACGGGGTAGGGGAATGAGCTTGAAGACTTGACTTTCTGGGTCGTAGTGGAAATCCCAAGTATCGGGATCTACTGCGTTCAAGACCTGTGAGAAATATGGACTTGCGAATGCAGAAAGGTCGAAAGAACAATCCTCTTCCGGGAGGCTTATCGCTAATCCACGAACAAAGGGTGTTAAGGGCCTCTTCCAGAGGCAGGCAAGATTGTGATGTGTTCTCATTCAAATGATGTTCTTTGCGTGTTGTGTTGTTGGGCCGCTCAGCGGGTTGGTATATCATAGCCATTTTCCAGCTTGGAAATAGGTGAATCTAAAGATGATTCGCAGGAAGGTGAAGAGATCTGAAATTCCTGGCAAGGAAGGAAAGGGTGATTGGGGATGTGGTGTGAAGTTGCAAGTCTGTTGGGGGGAAGAAGGTCTGTTGGCAGCAGCCTATGGTGAAATGCGATTCGAGACCACTCGGGACCAGTATAAGCTGGATATGCTAGAATAATGTTCTCTGTTAGGATTTATACATGTTTATACATGTGATGGTATAAGTGCCCTGCAATGTGGCGTTTATAAAATGAAGAGAAGAATAAAGAGAAAAAGAAAACATCTGGAGAGATCGGATCCACGAAAGGATACAAAAAGTGTATGAAATAGCCAAGTAGGGCCATAGACGGTTAGAACAAAAGAAAATATAATATACCCTTGAATTCCATCATGCAGCAGGGAACGCCCCTGTTCCAAAGTAAACGAGGCGGTACAGTCCCTGAAAATGGTCATACACGCAAAGGGGGTCTCCAACTCCAACTAGTCAAAGTAACAACATTCGCACAAAGTTCACGCAGGCTCTCGTACATGTCATGAGGATTATAAGGTGGTTATAGGCAGTCTTGGAGAAAGACCTGGAGAGAAAGAGGGATTTTTATTCCTCCATCCGCCCAAAAACACCGTCGTCGTCGTCATCCGCGTGAGTGGGGCGGCTGCCGAAATCAACATCGGCATTGCGGGTTTGTCGGTTGCTGCGTTCGGTGTTCCCCATTCGTACCTCACGCTCGTCCGACACCTTGTACGACAGAGACGGATTGTAGGACAAGGAGAGGAACGTGTCCTTGTTGGAGACTGCTAAAGTGGTATCGGCAACGGTAGGCCCTGACTGGCCTAGATTGTGGTTCCCCGCAGAGCCGGCCTGGTCCAGGAAGCGGGATGGGAGTGGGGGCACGGGTGGAACGCCAGGAGACATCGACGTCGGCCCCATTCGGGGTGTCCCGAAATTGCAGAGACCGATAGCAGCGGCCAAATCCGCTTCGTCGTCGTCGTGTAGCTTAGCTTCGGCGGTAGAGGGACGGGTGTCGATGCTCGAGTGCCGGAAGTGCGAGAATGCCGGGGAAGCCCACGGCGCGCTGCCCGTGAACGAGCTCGAGGGGATGGACTGGAAGGAGTGGCAGTACTGGGGACCCGCGTTGCCAAAGTCGAAGTGCTTCTCAGGCTCGACCAACATGTCATCGTCGCCGGTATCCTCATCCATCGGTGGTGGTGTAGTCTCCGCAGAGCTAATACCGTCTCGTAGGTCGGAGGACGTGTCGGGTGAAGCTGAAGACGTCTCCGACTCGGCTTCGGCGCTTTCCGCGGTCGGGTCGTCCACGTTCATGGTGACAAGAACCGAAGCCGCTTCCAAGAGCTGCACCTGCTGGTGCTTGGAGATCAAGAGTTTGGAAGTGATCGCCCATGCCGGATCATGCTCCCACCTAATTATTTTCCAACAACTGTCAACCGACTGCAACTTCGTAACGAGGGGTGTAAAGGAACGTGTGACTAAAAAGGGGGATCTAGCGGACCACGAAGGCGACCGTTGCAAAGCCGACATGGTGCATTGCTCCACCGAGTCGGGCGGCAGGATGGCAGAGGGGGGAGGATACGCACATATGCTTGGACAAGCAACTGCCATGCTTGTACCCTTTCCCACAACGATCGCAGCGAAGTTCGGGCCTGGAACCCTTTCCTTCGCCCTTGACGACCAGATGCGACCCTTCGCTAGCCCGTCGGTTTCTGTTCTTCGTGCTGACGGGTTTGCCAGGCGGCACGCTTCCATCCACCGCGGTCTGAGCCATTGTTGAATCGTCCTGGTGCTGGCTGGGAGAAGTCTTGCGGGCGACCAGGGAGTCCCGGCTAGGGCTGTTCACGCTGCGGGAGAGGTATGAGCTGAGGGCAGAAGTAGCTCCGAGCGAACTAGATTCTAGTCCTTTCCGACTTCCTCGACGATGGGCGGGCATGGCAATGCCGATGGAGTCGGGAGAATCTTTCAAGGAGGCAGCAACTGCGGCGGCGGCGTTGGCGGCGGCTGTGGTGGTCACGCTCTTCCGGCGAGTCACCCGATGGTTGGAGTTGACGGCACCAAGGGAAATGGAGTGCGAGTGGTGACGGTGAGTAGATTGAGGGAAGGGACGAGAGAGAGATAATTCCTACGGGAAAAAAAAGAGAGTATGAGTTCATTGTCTTGTCCAAGAAAAAAAAAGATGACACGCTTAACAAAGGGAAAAAAAAGTTACCTTGAATGAAGCCATGGTGTGGGTATGTGGACTTTGGGAAAGTCAATCCCAGAAAGTCCGTGGAGCGTGTAAAGTCAAAACTAGGCTATAGTCTGCAGTTAGTGGCTGTCTGGAGAAATCCAGGAGAGCTGGAGAAGCAATGCCAGGAGCAGAGATGGGTGTACGGAGTAGGAATATAACGGGAAGAGCGCAGGGTACCTATGGGCGAAGGAAGACTAGGTTCAGGGCACCGGTGATAAGCAATTGGGCGAGGCGGAATTGAGGGAGCAAGGAAACGAAAAGAGGGCTCGGTAGGAGAGGAACGGGCAATGAGGGAGACGAGAAGGCGAGGGTAAAAAGGAGAGATGGTTGAGCTGAGGGGATAGCGAGAGGGAGAGGTGGTGAGAAAGAGGAGAAAGAAAGTCGCAGGAGGAGTTGAGCCAAAGAAGCAATGGAATCGGAGGGAGCCAGGAAGAGCACCAAAAGCACAATACTGTACAAGCAATACAGTGGAACAGAGTGGGAGTCCAGAGAGATACAGGACGGATACCGTAAAGTGGATATTTCCTTGGAGCCTGGACTTCGCTTTGCGGGGGGTTGATTCTGGCGCTTGCTTGCTAGTCAAATGGATTCAGTTCAGTAATGCGGGGGTCGGCGATCAGACACGCAACAATTGAGCTTTTTTTTTTTTTTTGCTCCTGTCTAGACGACTGCTATCTACACCTTTTTATGAAAAGACAGAGCCTGGCGGGAAAAAAAAAAATCGAGACCAGGAAGATCAAAAGCGATTATCTTCAGCTCTGGTTCCTGACTAACGGGCGAACAACAAGGCAGAGAGGATGATGTGACTTGCTCCACCCGCATCTGGGAGCCGAGAGCTGCAAAACTACGAATGATAGGACCCCCCTTCCTGACGGCCCTGGGGTGCTATAATTATTAATCTTCAAATGATTTCCTATATGCTGCACGATTTTAGGTAAAAAGTCTTCTGACTTTCAAGCCCAGGGCAACATTTCCAACAACCAGCGGAAGTCTGAACTCAAATGGCCTAAAATCTCCATATTGAGGCATTTAACCTCGTAAAGCGCAGGTCACTCGAGGTAACATGATGTGGCTGTGGTGGCCTCAGAGTGCCAGACTGAGTGTATGAGTATTGTCACAAAATACCCATCTATCGCCCGGTCTAGGGCAAAGAGTGATGTCATCTGAGCCAGCCTCAAGCGTTAATTGGCTAGACTGTTGGCCGACCGAGGGTCAGTCCAGTCGGTCGATATCACCTCAGATAATAATGATCCATTCCACAAGCCCTGAGCGCACCACCTGCAGGTCAGAAAACCTGAGAACCTGACTATCATCCCCCCTGCGGAACTACCTCCGACTCTCCAGCTCCAGGTTGGGCTTACCCAGGTACCGGTATTACACGGGTGCTCTGCCACTGATTGTAACAAATAGTACAGACCCTGTTCCGGGGCTGCGATTTACGCCACCTATCAGGATGGCCAGGTGGAAGGAGTTCAGAAGGTCAATGCTGTGCAACGTCATGTGCAGCTCTCATCTTGCCAACTTTTTTTTTTCTTGCTTGCTGCTGTCCAAATATTTCTCCCACTCGTTGAACAGAGGATGAAACATGGTTAATTGAAATTGTTCACTCAACTAAGGCATCCGATATCGCAGTCAAGATAACAATAATGGGCCTTGTCGCATTGCTCACCGGGTATCTCAGCTTATCTTTCAGATCTTCAGTATTGCCAATAATGAATTTAAATAGCGTCCCAATCACGAGCAATTGGTGTTCAATTATTATGATAATCATCGCTAAGCTCAGTCAAGCTATTCAATAATCGCAGGGAAATAGTTTCATTTTTCGCAGGCTGGTGAGGTATGTTAAGCATTACTATTTTTATTTGATCTCTGTAGTTCTTGGAGAGCTGTGAGCCGGTTATATATTTCCGAGCCCATTCCGCAGCCCGCTCAAATGCTGAGTTTACCCGAGTAGCCCTCCAGCTCGTCAAATGGCGCAATTCGACAGCATGAAGCGTCATTTCCCGAACTCCGAAGAGAAGAACCGAGACGATCTAAGGTTCGAAGCCAATTCCGCCCCCGCATTGTTACCAGATTGTCCGCGACTGTGCGGACTACGAGATGAGGATTCGGATCCGGACTTGAAATACGGGGCTGTCCTCCAGCATCGCTGCACACTCACACATTGTCAAACATCTGAGTCTCAAGACCAATCTTATCATCACGCGACACCACAAATGATAAGAAAGAACGACGAATGTGGGACGTCAATCGTAAACCCACAACGCAACAAACATCCGGTGGGGAAGACCGCCCTCCAAGGCTTCAACGGCCATATCGGCATTCTGCCCGCCATTGCATATCAGACCTGACTCCCATACATATATCTGCGACAGCAGCACGAATTTACGAGCATCTAGATCCAAGACGGGCATTGACAGAATCCTACACGACCCCCAAAACCCCTGCAATGACTTTGATCGTGTGCCCGCTCATCCTGACATCAGGGTTTACCCATGGAAATGCGGGATAAGTTAAGCAGACGGTTTGCTGTTCCAGCTGGTTGCACACGCAACGGACACAGGCAGTAACAGAAGAGCAACGGCATAGTACCGATCATTGCATGGGGAACTAATTGGATATTGAAGGGGAACAGCCGGGCATTTTCGCCTTATCATTGATGGGTCTCCCATGTGGAGTGATCCACCACCACCTACAATTTGCAATAAGCTTCATCGAGGAATTAGCCAAGCAACTCGACAAGCGCCGTGACGAGTATCTTGATAGGCACATTGGGAAGATACAGCTAGAATAACCAAGTGCTGCTCGACGAGGTCTTGGTGAGTACCTAGTAGTACGTTGTATACTTCCAAGTTCACTGAACCCGCAACCTGATTGGCCATAGTGGGCTGGGTCTTGCCTTCACAACAACAAAAATTCGGCGAGTTTTCTTCACAAGAGCAGTTTTCCTATCCCCCCTCTATCTCCCACATCAATGCATCGCACCAGCCCTCGATAAAGATGCTTCACTCGCGCCTGCGCGCCCTTCCCCGCCGCCGCGCAGACCAACCTCTTCCCTCCGACCCATGCATCTCAACCACAGACCCCGGCGCCGATGCTGAGGATGTCGACGACGAAAGCGCCGAAGACCTCTTTTCCTCCTCCCTCTCAACCCTGTTCCCGGACGACGCACCTCAATTCCATGGTGACCCAGGCCAACACCTTCTGTACTCCTCTCCACGCTACGGCGACATCACAATCATGGTCCCTTCGTACCCGGGCCAATCGGAGGACCGGAACCAGGAGGATGCAGCTGAGACGGAAGCGAATGAAGTGGACGAGGTGCGGAAGCTCTTTGCGCATATATTATGGAGCGCAGGCATGGTTGTTGCGGATGGGTTAGAGCGGGCTCATGACAGCGACGCGGGGATGTGGAAAGTCAAAGGAGAGACGGTTTTGGAGCTAGGCGCTGGTTCGTTCCCCTTATCTTCCCACCTATATTGTCAGAAGGTTGCTAATCAAGTAAATCTGACAGGCGCCGCACTCCCATCCATCATTGCCGCGCTCGCTGGCGCTTCATCCATAACAATCACAGACCATCCCTTCTCCCCAGCTCTCGGCCCCTCAGGCGCAATATCCTTCAACGTCGCACATAATCTCAGCTCCTCACCAGCAACAAGCACAAGTACCGTCGAAATAGTCCCCCATGAATGGGGCAAGCTCTCCTCTGACCCCTGGGCCGTCTCCCGCAAAGCCGCCTACACGCGAATCATTGCAGCAGACTGCTACTGGATGCCCTCGCAACACGAGAACCTCGCGCGTACGATGAAGTGGTTCCTTGCCCCTGGGGGGATAGTTTGGGTTGTCGCGGGATTTCATACGGGAAGAGAGTGTGTGGCTGGGTTCTTTGCGACGGCTGTCGAGATGGGGTTGGAGATCGAGGAAATATTCGAGCGGGATTTGATCTCAAGTGCGGAAGGAGAGGAGGTGAGGAGAGAATGGGTTGAGGTTAGAGAGGGAGAGGGGCCTGGGAATCGGACAAGGTGGTGCGTTATTGCGCTGCTGAGGCATGCTTCTGGAATTTGAGCGCGAGCCCGGGGTTTAGGGTTCAAAGACGACTTCATGGGGCATGCGTTTATACGATTTATGATATAGACTATAGACTGTAGACTATATCAATTAGACACGCTGAAAACACACCGTGCAAACGCCCTGCCCTTCTTGCCCTCCGAATCTGAACCGTGGATACTGCACTCTTCCCCAGACGACCAGCTTCGCCGCCTTCTCCGAGTCACCAGCCCCAGTCGCCGTAGGAGCAGTAAACCACCGCACAAGCTCCTCTTCGGTCCAGTTGCAGCTGGTGACAACGATAAATCCACCCTTGCGAACCAAGTCCGCCGCAATCCCCGGGTACCGTTCACACTCGCTTTTCTCAACCATGAGCGACACGGCATCAAACGTCCCCTTGTCAAGGACGATATCAAACCCGCCCTTGCAGTACGGAAACCAGTCTAGCTTCTCGGAGGCGAGATCATCGCCGGAGTTGAGGATGTCCCACTCCTCGAAGCGGATTTCCTCCCATTCCTCTTCTGCGTCTGCGTCTGCTGGGTTATCACCCTCACCCTCACCCTCATCCGCAGACCCATGATACTCCTCCTCCTCCTCCTCCTCATCAGAACCCGACAAGTAAGCCTCATGTCTCCTAGACCTCTGCAACTCCCTTGCCAACTCCACACTCTTCTCCGAATAATCCACCCCAACCATTGTCCCCCGGAACCCACCCCGCTTCCTTAGAAGAGCAAGCATGCTCCCGTTCCCCGTACCCAAGTCCAAGATACTTGGCTGCGCGTCCTTCTCAGTGGCACTCAGTGGCCTCCCCGCTTTCAGTCTCCCCTGCCGGGTCGCGGGGAGTGTATTGCATGGCGCGAGCGGGAATTTATCTTGCGTAAGGAAGGAGAGGACCTTTTGGGGCGCGTTGTGTTCGGAGAACCAGGAGGTGCCGGGGTCCGAGTCGGCGTTGTAGGAGTCTTCACTTTCGTTGTCTGAGATGTTGTTGTCGGCAACTTCGGCGGCGGAGGAGGAGGAGAGGGAGGTTACGGCATTGCCGCGGTCTGGTTTTGAGGAGATGTGCGTTAGGGTTCTGGAGTAGAATGTTTCCCAGCTGGGGCCTTGTCAGTTAAAGGTATACATGCGAGTTGAAGTTCGACTTCCTGTGGTTTTCGAGGGGTAGTAGCGGGGTAGCTTTGGGAGTGAGGGCTCTTGTAATAAAACGTACTATTCTTTCGTTCCTAGTTCGCTAGGAGAGAGATGGGATGGATGAGGGTCATCTGAAGAGTCTGCCATTTTGAAAATCGGTCTCGTTACGCTATGGCAGAGCGAGGTCAGGAGAGGAGGAAAAAAATCTCGGGTTGTTGTTCGGCCCGCACTGAGATCCCCTCAGTCTACAGGTGAGTAGATAGTTCCAGCATTACTTTGGAAGCATTGGTATGATGTACATTTACAATCACTACGATATGTTTTCAGTAAGAATTGTGCAGTTCATAACATGTATTCTGATAGTCCCATGGGTATACGACCGCCATCACAGATTAAGAAATAGAAAGAATGTATGTGGGGGTGTAGATCGCCCACCAGCCCAACCATATCGCAATAATATTACAAGTTAATAGGCACGAGTATCCGAACCTTTATCTCTTTTGAACGCCCAGGACGCCAAGATGAAGCATGCCATGCCCAGCTCGATGGCTGGAAGAATGGCAGCAATAGAGTGGACGAATGGAATGTGAATGCAACAATTAACAACCGTAAAGCCTGCTTTCGGTCGTGAAGTCGTTTGAAGTGAATATATGAGGAAATTCCGTAGGAAAAAAAAGAAGATATAAGCGAAGGCGAGGTGGTCATGGAATCATTTCGCGAGTGTGAGTCGGTGTCGAATCACAAAAACTCGTCGATGTTTCTCATAATCAGCCGCTCCTGACCTTGCGGAGGCGACCGAGGGTCCGCAATCTGCAGTGGAAGGCCGTTCGGTTGACCATTCTCCATAATTCCCGATAACGGGCGCGGACGAGGTGCCAGAAAGCCTGTTGTTCGTGGAGAAAAAAGGGCAGGCTCCTTGAAAGCATCCATAGCCGGGTCATCGCTTTTCCCGTCCTTGAAAGGCCCAGCGGTGCGAATAGATTCTGCCTTTCCTATTTCTGGGTTGAAAAAACTTTGTCGCAGAGCCAAGGGCCTTGGTGAAACGCTCCGCTTCTTAGATAAGGACTTGGGAAACCCCAAACTGTTGGCCGACACGGGCGTTGTGCGGTCGGTGGATGGTACAGAGAGAGAGTTAGAGCTGAAGGAGCTTTGTGAGAACGTATTCGATGATAGCTGGGCATTATCAGGACTGCCAGCTGCAATGTCGGCCTGAGACCCGGTTCGACCAGAGAGCGGAGTTTGGGGCGCTGAACCCCTGCATGACCAGTCCCCAGAAGAAGGCCGTGAGCCACGCACCAACCGCGAGCGGAAATCCGTCAACTGATAGATGAGGCTCATATTCGGCGAGACCCACCGGCTCCGTTCTTTGACTGTTTCGTACATGGCGTTGAAATCCAAGGTCGGGTTCTTGAACAGTCCGTATGCGATTACCAGGGAAGCAGATCGACTTGCACCAAGTTGGCAGTGGACAAGGACCTTTTTCCCTTGGGATATCCGCGAGTCAATCAGCTCACATAGTGGGTACAAATCATCCAGAATTTCCGAATTGTGGTCCCACCCTACGTGGACATACTCCGGCCCAGACGGTTCATTGCGCGGTGTTGCGGGAGTCGACTCGTCACTAGGAAGGTACTCGAAAGCCGACTTGAAGGATGTGTCAGAAAATGCTGTAAAAGGTGTTGAGCACGATTGTCGCTTGAGATTCTCAGCTCCATTGCGCCAAGTACTCATTACTGTTTGAGAGCCATCGGTCTTCTTGAACGGATTGGTCACCTCCTTGGCCACATTTACGACGACGTCAAACTTGGAAGCTTCTTCCATTGTCGGCTCGAGGTACAAAAACACACCGGAATCATATATTTGAATGGGTCCGTTAGGGTAGCCGCGCTCGCTGCGTTGGGCAGATTCTCTAGAATCGAGCGGCGGGTCATCTTCTTCCGCCAATTCGTGCAAGATCCCTTCCGGTGTTGGCTCCTCGCCAGCAACCGAAGGCACGGGCGAAAGGTTATCCTCGGAGGCAGCGGCAGACGGCCGCCGATAACCATGTTGCGTGCTCGGTCGCGGCAATGACATGCCACCTTTAGGGCCAAATGACGGCGAAAAGACAGAGGTAAGAGAAGGCGACGATTCTGTGTGTCGCAATGATAGTCGGCCATGGGGAGTTGGCGGAACTAGTTCGGGGATGTTGCCGGAGAAAGAGCGATCAAATCCCGGGGTGCGGATCGTAAGACCGGCAGGTTTCCGCCGCATACCCTTTGCAGGCATATTTATGGGCGAAGGAGGAGCGGACAAATGGTGCTGAGAATTTGTTTCGATTATAGAAGCAGTTGATATTGAAGGACGTGACGAACTGAGCGGTGGAGGCATTCTCAATGAGAGGTTTTTAAGGTTACGGTCCCGCCTCCCCGGGGAGTCAGGTCGCCGCTGGGGTAGGTCCGACGTCATCTTGGAAAGATTGCTCTGTGCCGTAGAGAGCGCTTGATTTTCGAAATTGCGCGGCGCAGCTATGAATTTTGAGTATGAAAGCGGCATCGACGTTGGCGATTCAGGCGACGACCCCGGAGAAGTATCGGATGTGATGGGCGAGTCGAAAGTTGAGACGGTAGTTGTTGGAGAAGAATCAGCGGATCCAGATGTTACAGAGGAGACGCTCTCACGGTGCTGGAAAGGAAGGGGACGTCGCGATGTGTTGACCGTAACATTAGTCGGAAGTCTGAGTGGATGGATTTGCGGATGTTGTTCCTCCTTTCCAAGCGAGATATGCGACTCCCCACCAAACACCGACATAAATGATGGAAACGAATCCGGCAGCGACGGTGGGCTAGTTTGAACGGGCATGGTGAGATCAAGCTGCGAGGTACACCGGCGTTTGAAAGGAGACGCCCTCCCGGAATCGCCGCAGGATTGGGGTGTAGTAGTAGGTATAATGACAGATAGTGGCGGTGTTATATCCGGCGGGCAGTGCCTGTGAGCAGACTTGGGAAGACTGGGGAGAGTCGTGCTTGCTACCAGCGCAAACGACCTTTTGCACAGAGGATAATCAGCTTCCATGTTTCAGCTTATTTTGTTGGCGGTTCAAATGTGGAAGCCGCCGAAAGAAAAGGAAGCAGAGCTGCAAGGAGAGTGAAACCAGACCGACGATCAGTCCGGTTCGCAAGTGATCACAATAAAGTTATTGGATGAAGAGGGGGTAGATAGACGCAAGAAGGCGCTTATTCCACAGCCCGGCAAAGGCAAACGAGAGTATCAAAGTGACGGAAAGCAGCTCGACCAACAATGGACTTCTATCGAGGCCACATACCAGAGTGTTCGCTATTGGGATCTGTCAGCGAGAGAACAGTATAAGAGAACGTGGAGGTTCCTGCAAGGCGCAAGGACGGTTCGGAGGATCAAAGGAGCGATGTCAAGAGACTGGGGTGAGAAGAATATAGAGAGAGGGGCCAATGAGAAAGAACAAAAACAAAGTGGTCCTCTTGGGTGCAACGGTCAAGGTGATATAGAAGGAATATGTGCCACCCGGTATTCCGAGTAGAAGTCGTGTGGGCAGTCGTTCCCTGGGAATGACGAAAGGAACGGTTCTTTGCGTCGGCCTGGAGGGAAATGCAGGAGAATGGCCTTATAACGACTGCCCACAGCAGCGACGAAGGGCGAAGGGCAGGTTGAAAGGTACGAGGCCCACACAGAGAGGGAGGGGCGTGTGGTGAGGAGGGGAGGAAGAGGAAGAGGCCTTGAGAGATGAGGGAAGAGATGAAGAGCGCTGGAGATTGGGGACAGGAATCAGAAAGAGACAGACACCAGGCCGTCACGCATGAGAAGGAAGAGAAAAAAAGGCCCTTGAGAACGAGCCAAAAGACAAGAGGCAGTGAGAGTGAGTGGAGGAACGATGGCAGCGCCTGGAGAGATGCAAAGCACACTGAAACTGGAATAATACCGGTACATAAGCAATACTGATACAGCTGGAAACGAGCTTCAAGTGTCGCAGAAGACGGGAAGGGAAAAAGATGGGCACTGGTGCTGGGGATTGGCCAGAGTCGGCCGCGTTTTTCAAGGACGGCCAATGACCGCTGCAACGCAAGTGGAACAGGAGGAAGACGGGCCCCGGTCAGCGAGATGGGCGAAGCCAACCACAGCGCAGAGCCACAAACCCGCCATCGCTGGAGCTCTAAATTTAGCCGCCCAGGTTGGTTCGAGAGGCTGGAAGCTGCATCAGGGCGCTAAACGATCGCAAATCACAGGCCAGCTCCTCCCAACACTTCTCGCATCGAGCCAGTCGAGATGCGCTGCTCTGTGCTGGAGGGGTGTCTGGAACGGAGGAAGTTGGAGCAACTCAGACTCCAGACTGCAGAGAGGAGGGGAAACAGAAGCAGATGAACGGGGTGGGTATAGAACGGAGGGGTGGACCTGAATCGGGAGAAGCCACACAGATCGCAACGCATTTTTCAGCCAAGTCAGATGAATTCCAGATTCTGATGCAAATAGTCAAATTGCTTCTGGAGCTTTTCATCCGGGCGTCTCCCTCTGCTGTGTGTAACAAGGGCATGTGCAGGGACTGTCATCGGGATTCCAAATGGCAAACAGGGAGCATAACGAGGCAAATAAAGGGCATGAACTTGGATAAGCTGCATACTACTTACCTGGGACTCTCTGTTCTTCTCGTCCCCACCTCGAACAACAAGATGGCCTCGATTCCTTGAAGGCTCGAAGCCCTGGGCGTTGGTGTGGCCCTGTCAGCGAGCAAAATGACAATAATGAATCGATACCGCGGCGATACGAGATCCGCAGGATGCTCATCTGCCAATGCCACACCCGCCAGCGATCGCAATACCAGCACCAAACTCTGTCGCCCAAAGGACGGCAAGTCGAAGAATCGAAGCCTCAAAGAAGCCTTCTAGAACTGATGTGGACGATTGCGTCTTCAACGCGGGAGCAACTTGAAGCTGCGAGAGTCTGAAGACGCGCCTCCCACGGTCTCAATAGTCATGCGACACTTGAATTTCCTGCAGGCGAAGATAACTGAACCTCGAATCCTTGATGATCGTGCTGATGAACGCCTGACCCGCTTCTTTACGAGCACGGTTCCCTTTGCGAAATTGCAGTGTGATCGGTTTTTGATTTGGAGTATATCTCGAGCGCTGCCTCAAAGGAAAGCCAAACGCAGCAACAGGAAACGGTAGAAGACCTGGAAAAGAATCAACAACAACAATGCTTGAGAGGAAAGAAAAGTTTGGAGCTGAGATCAATTGCCAGTCGGTCGACCGATTGTTTTTACGAGACAGTGGCCGCATTGCGACATTCAGAAATGCTTCCTCTCGCTACTTAGCTCGAGACGATGAAACAGAAAAGGCTGACTGTAACCAGGTGCGCCAGTCTATCCCAGACAGTGACCCCTGGAACGGGGAAGCTCTACGAACTGCCACCACTGAAACCTCGCCGAAAAATGGGCAAGCAATCATTCTGACGAACGCTGCCGTGTTGGCGATGCTGCAGGTGAAACACAGCCAGCGCGCGCTAGTTCGAACTGATGAGGCGAAGTGGATTCGGCTGAATCTGAAACGCACCAGACCGATACTATTTCTGACTATCACGCCTCAATTCCCCACGGTCACGTGTACCCTGATCAACTTCTGGGGAATCTCGAGTTTCAACTTCCGAGCGCTGCTCCATCATGGCATCATGATTAACGCCCAAGATTGTCTCCATTGGCCTGTACTCTTGCGGATTGACACCAGCTTATCTACATGTGAATTACGCCCTTCTGAAAGCCATTGGTGATCATGGAGCTTGTCTCCCACTCTCAGGTTTCAACAAAAACCAGCGGTCCAGCCCACAGTAGTGGCAATATGCAAGTGCCCGCACCCGCGCGATATGAGCCGCGTTGGCATGATCCTTTGAGCTTTTGCAGTCGGAAATTGACAAACTGAGAAGAACTTGGACCCTCAGTTCTCTTCAACCTGCGATGTTTTGGTGCCTTTGGTGGGTCATGTTTGATTGCAATGGACTCAATTTCCCTCGGAAAATCATCTGATCTGTGATTGAGTTGCTCAAGCGAGGTTCTTCAGGAAGGTGAGCACAGCCAGTTCAATCTACTTGATGCCTTCCTCACGACCCTTGCGGGCCGCGGCAGAGTTGTGGACTCATGGCGATGGCTGATTTAGGAACTATACGAAGTCTTCGTTGCGCGCAGTTTATGCTGAAACAATCTAGCGCAACGGTCTCTTCTGAGCGTTTCCCTGCCAAAGCTTCGCGGTTGTTTCATGTGGCCAACGTCTGAACATATGACACTGGTTGCCAACGGCTTCATGTTATGGTTGCAAACCCCCAGTGACGTGCCAACAATTCAATCGAGAGGACGGGAATCGCTTCCTCGTCTTGAGTATCCCGCCTCTGTGGGAGCTAGTTTCACGGTTGGGTCTCAATCATTTGCATCACAGTCCATTATGTCTTATGGATAGAACATCTTGGCAGTGACAAGGGCGAGTTTCGGATCACTCGTTCCTCCAGTTCCATGGTTTTGATCGCAATCGCATACACAAGACGGAGACCTGGAGAACCGAGCAGGATGCAATCTTTCGAGGCCATCAGCCAGATTATGGCAATGATTTAAAGCCATCAAGTTGTTGCAGACAAGACGTCCGAGAAAGCAGGCTTTGAGAGCCGTTGCTGGCGGAAAGGTCGCGATAAGTCGGACGAGACTCGCAGCCTTCGGCCCTTTAAAGTTCACAGACAATAATGGTAAGCCAAATTTACTTCATGGAGGCGACCATTCGTTGCTCCACGGACGGCACACATATCCGTCTGGAGAATCTCCGTCCAATGTCTAAATAGCTGGAGATTTGGAGACTCGACATGACCGTTAGACTAGGCTTCCCTGAGTAGATCATGGATATTTTGCCTTTTATTATATCACAACAGATAACTGCACTTTAGCAATATTAATTAATACTCCTAATATATTACTTACAGTCATCCCACATATTATTTTAGTTGGATTAAATAGTGATATCAAATCTGTGTGAGAGATTATCCTCTCCTCCATTTGTCTCGGAGCTGCAAACATGGCTCGCTTGCCAGCATCGGAACCATGGAACTATGGCATTAATCCACGGTTCGTGACTGGGGGCATACTGTTGCTAGAGGAACTGGAGTATAAGATGACAACACGACCCAGTGGGGCTTTTGTACTTTTCGATTTCTTTATTTTTCTAGCCACGCCTTTGATAGGATTTCCGGCGGAAGAACGCACCTAAGATACAAGAAATAGCCCTCTAAGTTCTACGGAGTAGTCTGGAGTATGAACAGTAATACCTGTCAGCTTGATCCAGTGCAATTATTCTCCGAGCCATGAGGTAACAAGGCGGCGAGGTCCACAGGCCAGATTTATATTCCAGCTCCCGACCACTCACAGCGTTAAGAATAGTGGACAGGTCCTTCATTTTGTTTTATTTTTGTCAGTGTCGCCCTGTTTTCTGTGGATGAAAGCGGTATTATTAGCAAATCGGATCGGGAGAGACCATGCAGAGATTGTGATGTATGGCGTAGTTATTAATCACTTTGTGTACTACTGTATAGAGAGTCGCGCCCAGGAGACAGAAAATTTCTCCATGCAAACTGGTCTACTAGGATGAGTTTTCAAAGCATCACTATCTATTGAATTGGACTAAATATGCAGCATCCTTTGGATGCCTGACCAGCGCTGCATGATGCTCCACGACGCAGGATTTGTTGGCACTCGAATGCCTTCTCCAACCACTCCCACTCCGGCAACAGAGAACCATCCTGCAAGTTTGGACCCTCGACGCCGCCGAAAGACCGTTTCCATTGTCCATCCAGACACAGATGCGCCCCCAAGCGACCGTCTCGTCGCTTTCGCCCGTCTTTCGCGTCCCTCGACCATGGATTTCACGCCACGGACGAGGTACCGGACTGAGCTGCATCAGAGGGAACCAGCCAGCCCAACCACCAAACCCGAGTACTTCAGCGAAAGGAGCTACCTGACGAGAAGCAAATCGTCTGGCCGCCTTCGCTCTGCTGCCATTGACCGACGACTCACGGTTTCGGGAGATCCCCGTGACACGGGGAAAGCTGGCGCGCTAACATTCGCCGGCACCACAACTTCAACAACGGGATCAACCTCCGTCGGCGCCGTCTCTCTCCATCACCCTCCTTCATCTCCTTCGCCCTCCTCTCCCTCGCGCCTTCATCAACCCCCTTCCCTGCCTGCTCTACCACGCCTCCCTCAGAGTCGCTTCAGTTTCGAGTTCCAGTCACCTCTTCGCAAGATCGCTTTGACCTCGCATCTCAAGTCTGCCAGCGTCGACCGCAGTAGTACACTTGCGTCGGAATCTCCCTCAACAACAACCCCCAAGCATCCTTCCTTGTATGACAGGCACCGAAAATCCGTACCAAACCTCCATTTGTCTCACGTTGAAACTCAAGCGGCATCAGAACCTCGGCGAATTCCTCCTAGCCCATCTCCTACAACCCAGGGGTGTGATTCTGCGCTCTCCCAGCACGCCAACCCAACCGCTCGCGTGCTGAGTCCCAATGCACAAAAGCGTCGCAAATCAACGTTGTACTCCCAGCAGGAACCTCCGGATGTAAAGAGGAGAATGCCATCGTCCACCACGACCTTTGTTCAAGGGCGATCGTACATTGACGAGAATGGCCCTGCCGTCAAAGGCGTCGAGAGGCACAGTCATCAGGATGGCTTGCGGTCTTCAGTTACCGATGAATCGCGGGCCAAAAATGAGGACATATTCCTAAACATTGCCAGGTCGGACTCGGGCCGTCGCGAGTCCTTGGGTCGCTCCGAACTTAGACGGGTAAGTGAGCTAATTCCGGGGTTTATTAGAGTTCTCCCCAGACTGTTTGATTGTGGATAGTTTGTGAACTGACGAAGGAATTATCTCATTTGTGTAGTCGCGATTTAGGATGTCCGGTAATGGATTCCGCTCCTCAACGTCTCGTGTCAGTAGCGATGTGACACCGTCTCCCGATCAACTACCTCGTTCAAATACCTTTGAAAGCCCCTTGCATGCGAATTCGCAAAACACCTCCCCATCAACGCGATATAGCTCTTTACCGTATTCGTACTCGGCATCTGCCCATCCTCTGGAGGACCATGGCCGGGCGCCGCAGACAAGTTTCACCTCGAGCGCGCGCTCGACGATCGGACTTCCTCGCAGCCGACTGAGTCGCGCCAGCCCTGAAGATGAGCTTAACTCAGAGCGACGCTCATCTCTCCATGATTCGCGATCGTTCCGCCACTCCACGCTTTCTACTATTCGAAGCAGTCGACAGGCTTCTGGCTCCGAGGCTACGGAGAAGCCGCGTTACGATCTCGAGCGGTCGCAAAAAGATGGGACAGAATCCACCCTTTCTACCACGGCGCCTTCTACTGTCTGGGATGAGCTGGAGGATCTCAAGTCGCGGATTAAGAAATTAGAATTGACCGGAAAGCTACCCCCATCGTCTCAGGAAGCCATTACCTCGGTATCTGGAGAGCGTCCACGTACTGCGACTACTACAGTAACAACCATGTCATCGTCTCCCCGCCACCGGAGAACAAGCGCTTCCGGTGAGTCCGATACAATCACAGTGCCAAGTCCAGTGCACCCGCTTCTACAATCTGCGTTGGTCAAGGCTAGAAGCTCAGTGAGCAAGGAAGTGTATACAGCATTGGAGGCTACGGCAACGGATGCCATGGCGCTCTCACAGCTATTGGGAACGGGAAAAACACCGTCTGGGGGCGTCTCTGTTGTCAATGGATATGGGCCGGCCGAGAGACAATCGCGACGGAAAGTGGACAGTGTCTGTCGCAGTTTGACAGAGTTATGCCTTGCCCTGTCGGACGAGCAACACACCAAACAGCAGTCGCCTGGCGAAGATGCGTTATTCCGGTTATCTCAATCGAATGGCACTGATGAAGGAACAATCACTCCGACGCTATCATACAGGAGGAGTGTCAATCAGGAGCCTGAAGAGGCGGGCCGACGACAAAGTGCCCCCAGGGCCGCAAGCCGTCTTGAAGCACGCCGTGCTAGCCTTGCAAATCACACCGATCACCATTCGCCGGAGACATCTGCGCAAAACACCAAACTAACGCACTCGCCGAGCTCACCGGCGACCGGGAGTAGGCTGAGCCGACTTTCCGTATCCATGCGCGCAAGGAGGCTGCAGGATGACGAGGGCGCAGAACATCGCAGTCCCCACGGCCGGTCAATATCGAGGAGTATGACGGACATTGGGGCAGCTTCTTCCACGCAAGGACCAGCGCCACGACAGCGAAACACCTTTGCGTACCAGGCTACGCCATCAGCTGCTGAGTACCAGCGGTCTTCTCAACCGCGAACCCCAACCTCACAATCTGCGATTCCTATGCGTCGGAGCCTGATGACACCGTCTACTTATACACCTGCAATACCCCGCGCAAATATCCAAGCTGGATCCCGCCGCTACGGATTATCGACCGCCTCGGAAAACCCCGCGGACGATGTACCAATCTCTCCACGCCAGGAAACCCCGCAGACGAAGATTGTTGCTCCGTCCAGTAAACTAGCCGCCAGCTACACCCCTATCTCGCAGAATCGATTTCGGACAAACAGCCTCGGAGGCCGCAGACTCGGCATCAGGCAGCGCCCGATGTCGACCGTCGATAGCAAGCAATCCAAATCCTTCAACGACAGCATTGATTGACCGTCGTTACCAATTCAATAGATTTCTTCTCTTCCCTTCTTTCCATATTTTCCGCTGGTCCTCGGGAACTCAAAAGACAATTCTCACGTCACACCATTCAACATCCCATATAACGAACGCAAGCGACACCATCTGGATTCTTTAATTTAGCCGGCGTTTTGAGAGCTCCTCACCATGGCGCTTTTCTATAATGACTCTTGCTTTTGCGCTTTACACTTACCTTTTCGTCTTTGTCCTTTTTCTTGCGCCGCTTCAAGACATACACGCAATTATCCTTACGACGAGATCTGAGCAATGGCATTACCTGACCTGACCTGACCTGACCTGACTTGAAAAATGGAACATGCATGCATAACTTGAATATGATACACTTGACGAGGTTCATTTATTCTCATTCTCATTCTGTTTGAGCGACTGGCATGGGTATGGATGGCATCATATTTATCTCTATTATTATTGTCTACTATTGTACCTAGGTTTCAAAGGATCATCACGGGCATCTTTCTGTATTGCCCTCTTGTTATTGCTTTTCTGTTTGGCTTTTTGGAGAACTGGTGCTTTTCTTTTCTTTTTCCTTTCAGTTCTGCCTTTCTATGTTCATTGATAGGATGAAGGTGCGTTTTTCTAACTACTTTCTATGTACAAATACATGTAATGCATTCTCGAATTCTCTCTATCACTTTGCGGCCGGTGAATGATCAGACTACATCCACTACTTGGTTTCTTGCCGATAAACTCAGATAATAGGAGAGCGAGTTGATAATTCAGGGTTGTTGCTGCGTATGCCTTCCAAGTCGTGCGTCGCTCGTAGTACTTGAAACGATGCTTGACACAGCTGTCCCTAAACCGACTGCACCTAATGCGGCACACACCAAACTACTCTGTAGTAAGAGAAAGGTTGCTTCTAATCTATAGGCTTGGGTTCTCAATAAGTTCTGCAGCGTAGGTAGGGATGCTGATGCTCTTGAAAAGGACTGTATGAGCGGATCTATTTACCTGGCCATGAGACGACCGCCCGAAAGTGATGCCAAAGAAGCCGTATCGAGTTATGTAGATATGTGCGTGCGTACAATTAAAGACAAAGTGTACGGAGTACCTGCAGTCTGGCCCATTGTGTTGATCAAACTAATCTTTTTCTATACTAGCTTCCGCTAGTGCCTGTTGCTTATTTCCTAGCAATAGCAAATGGAGACTTTCAAGACTCCAAGTTCCACTAAAGACCCAAAGTCGTACAAGGTTACCATAGACTACGATCTACAAAAATTTGAATGGCAAAGACAGGTCATAATCATTCGTCTTATACTCTCGGCCGTCTGCTGCGCGAAATTCACATGGTGCTTGTTGACCATGCTTCTTGAGCCGTCCTTCCTTGCTTCCTTGTTTCCCAGCTGGTAGACTTAACATCAATGTGCATGATGAAGTTTTCCGCTCGAAGCAGGAAATGGAAATAACAAGCTGGCACAGGCTTCACATATTCGATGGTCGTCATAACATTTTCAAGGTAGCTGTGCCACATAGGAGAAAATCTCAAGTAGACGGAATAAAGATATTCAAGTTAAAGTCGTCAATCTTGGAATCGTAATTGGTTTCAGGATATGGGAGGCGATGGGCGAGAAAGGACAGGTGATGGGTGACAATCGGCGGCAATGAAAGTAGGGTGAGGAACGGAGTGGTCAAACAGAGGCAAGAAAGCACCAGGGAACGACGAAGTTGACTAAGGCGAAGCAAATCACGCTGGTAATTCACCTGTCCGATCAGCTGGGATCCGAAAAGACATGGAGATCAGATAATATACCTCGCGTGATGCCCAATTTGCGGCGTATTCCTTGCTTCTGGTTGACCAGAAAGATGCACGGTAGAAGATATTAAGGAAGAAACACAGGAGCGACAGGGAAAGCGATTAGGAACGCGGAGGTGACGCAAACAATTCTGGTATTTGGGCAAGAAAGATTGAGAAGTGGTGAATCGGTCAGTCAAAGGCATCTCAAGGAATTATTCTTGCAGCTGGCTGCGGCGGGTTTTTTCAGCTTCAAGGTTCTCGTACAAAAGGTAAAGAGCCTTCTCGTTAGCCTGAGCGCTTCCCATGATGGTGAACATGCGTTCTCCAGTCTCGTCATGGGGAGCCTTGGCAATGGAAATGCGGGCTCCAGAGCTCCGGCGGATCTCAGTGATCTTGCTTCCAGCTCTACCAATGATGCACCCAACCATATCAGCCGGAATGCTGATATTCTGCGTCTGAATCTCCTCGCCGTCTTCGGTGACAAGAGGGTAACCGCGGTTGCCAGTGTCAGGGTTCGAGCGTCTGCCATAACCGCCGGACTGGTCACTAAAGTCAGCGCCGTTACCAGTGCGGTTGTAAGGTCGGCTGCTGAAGCTCTCTCCATTCCCACCATTATGGTGCACTTGGCCACCGCTACCTCCAACTGTTGAGCGAACAGCGGGATTGTACAGAATGGTTCCCGTTCCGCGTTGCCAGTCATCAATTAGGCACTTTCCAATCTCCCAGACAGCTTTCTCGATTCCCTCGGGGGTTCCTTGTACTTCAACGATACGCTCAGTAGATTGGGGAAGCATCTCCTTCTGAGCAACCATTCGCACGCCTGAGGCGTCCTGAATATGTTTGATCTTCAAACCTTGGCGGCCGATGATGGTGCCCATTTGATTGTGGGAAATCAGGAGGCGAATAGCTGAAAAAAGGTCAGTCTGATACTTAGTAATAGGTGTTGCTGCGGGGAGGCTTACGGTGAGTGCCATTATTGGAGACAATTCCACCCATGCCCATCTGCGGGGCACCTTCCAGCAATCCCTTTGCGACGAGAGCATAAGCTCGCGCAGTGCCAGCCAAAGGACCGGTGATGGTAAGGACGCGATCGTGGACGCCGGGAATGACCTTGCTCACACCGGCTTTCACGCCTGTTTCGTCGCGTAAATCAGCCACATTCTTGCCTGCTTTGCCTATCACGATCCCGGCCTCTTTGGATGAGATGATTGCACGTAGAGTCACGTGACCCAGTTGCGAGGGGGAATCTGTCTCCATGGATTCGGAGACGGGGACATCGTCTTCGGGAGCTTCACGCGACATCATGTCGACATCACCAGCATCGGGTGTTTCGTGGAGGTCGATGTCAGTAGGCTCCATGTTTTCGAATGTTTTGAGTAGGTAGGTTGAAGGATAGATAGAGTGATGAAGTGGACTGCCTCATAAGTTAGTTTCAAGGATGTTGATCAATTGTTTCGAAACTATCGCGTGTCGAACGGAGGTGACACCCAGTGGCGTCTAGTTCCTGGTTGCGCACACGGGAGAGACGTCGGTGGCAAACAGCGGCTTCATGAGAGAGTAACTTACAGGATGAGCTGTGGAAAGGCGGAGGAAGGATATTCGAGAGGAGTTCTAGATGGAGAATGGGTTGACGCGGAGTCGTGAGGACGGGGGGTCAGAATCCAGAGGGGTTGGGCGGGGGAACGTGGGACGGCGAAAGGAACAGAAATCGGACGATCTGGCGGGAGGGGA
This sequence comes from Aspergillus pseudodeflectus, assembly GCF_044049435.1. Lineage (NCBI taxonomy): Eukaryota > Fungi > Ascomycota > Eurotiomycetes > Eurotiales > Aspergillaceae > Aspergillus > Aspergillus pseudodeflectus. Next base: position 612,237 of record NW_027263792.1, on the reverse strand, counting down.
AGTGAAGGAGGGGGGAGAGAGGAAGGAGAAAGGAGGGGAGAAAGAAGAGTTGAGGAGGGAGGACAGTATATGGAGAGTGGTAGGATAGAACGAGGAGTGAAGAAAGTTGGAACTTGAAGTGGAACAAAAAGCCTGGAGAGGGAGAAAGAGCGCTTCGGTTGGCTCCAGCAGTCGTCCGCCCGCAGTGGTTGTTTGGTGCGGAAATGACAAAGGCGGAGTATGAGGCAGCAGAGCTGCTCGACCCCTTGGTCTTCTTGAGGAGTAGACAATAAAATACTGTATATTACTATATACATCAACTATTGTACATTGTTCTGATGTTTCTCACTACAAGCGTAGGGCCACTTCCAAGTGTTCATACTAAGCTATCTTCTAGTGCTGGATGAAACCTGCGTAGACTCGGTCGGGTGTATCAAAAGAATGCTCTGTCCCAACTGACTTGGGTAAACTGTGAAATTTTACTGCCGCCGACCGTTAGAGAACTAGATAGTCAGTAAAGAAGAATACCTTCTGAGCATGAAGCCCATACATAGGTGCATGAGATCGAATTATGAAGAGGGCGAGTTTGCAGTGTTTGATTCCAGCCACAGTGTGGCTAGTAGACACCCACACGACGGGAGGCCACCTTTTGGGAGTTGGACTGTTGAAGGTATCAACTTAAGCTGCTGTCCGGGCCGGTTACCCTTCGGCGTTATATCTTCCTCCCTCCTCTCCACCAGATAATGAGGGCATGCTAGGATCCGAATCTCTTCCTTCTGTCTATCAATCGCGCAATCCGAACATCTAAACCCACATTATCTGGGTCCCTCTCCGTGACCCTGACCTCTCCCCGCAAGCACACGAATCCCCGACGAAGAGCAAGCTAGAGAGGCTTCTCTCTGCTGCACGTTCAGCGGCTCGCTATCATGAGCTACATGAAAAAGGATGAGGATGCCGACCAGACTATGATAAAGCTGGATCGGACCTCTGTTTTCCAAGATGGTGAGAGGCCACTCCCAAACCGCAGCTGCATCATTACCCGGAGGAGCTTTCACTAACATAGTGTCTGTTCTCCCGTTACAGCACGGCTGTTCAATACTTCGCCGATATCCCCACGGCAATGCCGCACGCTCCTGACCAAAATTGCCGTCCTTGTCTTCACTGGCGAACAATTCCCCACAAATGAAGCAACTACCCTGTTCTTTGGCATCTCAAAACTATTCCAGAACAAGGATCCCTCACTACGGCAGATGGTATACCTCATCTTGAAGGAGCTAGCAAACACGGCCGAAGATGTTATTATGTCCACTAGCATTATCATGAAGGATACCGCAGTCGGTAGTGACGTCCTTTACCGAGCCAATGCTATTCGGGCCCTGTGCCGCATCATCGATGTGAGTCTCTCTAACAAGCTTGGGGTACGGTAAGGTCATCTAACAAGTATTTAGGCAACGACTGTACAGGGTATCGAGCGATTGATCAAAACGGCCATTGTCGACAAGACCCCCTCCGTCTCCTCCGCCGCGCTAGTTTCCTCATATCACCTTCTCCCAATTGCGCGTGACGTGGTCCGCAGGTGGCAGAGCGAGACTCAAGAAGCCGCTTCGTCATCAAAGCAGTCGACTGGTTTCCTTGGATTCGGGGGCAGTTCCCAGGCCCACGCCATCTCGCAGTCAAATTTTATGACCCAATATCATGCAATTGGTCTTCTGTATCAGATGCGTTCTCACGACCGTATGGCACTTGTCAAGATGGTCCAACAGTACGGCGCTGCGGGCGTGGTAAAGAGCCCCGCTGCCCTTGTTCTTCTCGTGCGACTCGCCGCAAAACTGGCCGAAGAGGATCAAGGCCTGAGGAAGCCGATGATGCAGATGTTGGATGGATGGCTTCGGCACAAACACGAGATGGTGAACTTCGAGGCTGCAAAGGCAATCTGCGACATAAGGGATGTTACCGATGCGGAGGCGTCTCAAGCTGTCCATGTCCTCCAGCTGTTCCTCTCCTCGCCCCGTGCCATCACCAAGTTCGCAGCCATCCGCATTCTCCACCGATTCGCGTCGTTTAAGCCTCACGTTGTAAACGTATGCAACCCTGATATTGAATCGCTAATCTCCAATTCCAACCGGTCGATCGCCACCTTCGCCATCACCACACTCCTGAAGACCGGCAACGAAGCTAGCGTCGACCGTCTGATGAAGCAAATCTCGGGCTTCATGGCTGATATCACTGATGAATTCAAGATCACAATTGTGGAAGCCATTCGAACCCTGTGCTTGAAGTTCCCAAGCAAGCAAGCAGGCATGCTTTCTTTCCTCAGTGGTATATTGCGAGACGAGGGTGGCTATGAATTCAAGCGGAGCGTCGTTGAGAGCATGTTCGACCTTATCAAATTTGTTCCCGAGAGCAAAGAGGACGGTAAGAGGTTGATCTACATAATCTGTTCTCTACTAACTTGAATCGCAGCTCTCGCTCATCTGTGTGAATTCATCGAGGATTGCGAGTTCACAAAACTCTCTGTCCGAGTTTTGCATCTTCTTGGTGTCGAGGGCCCGAAAACGTCACAGCCGACAAAGTATATTCGGTACATTTACAACAGAGTGGTCCTTGAAAACGCCATTGTTCGAGCTGCTGCTGTGACAGCTTTGGCCAAGTTCGGTGTGGGCCAGAAGGATCCCGAAGTCAAGTCCAGCGTTTCTGTTCTGCTTACCCGGTGCCTCGATGATACCGACGACGAAGTCCGTGATCGTGCGGCCCTAAACCTTCGGTTGATGGCTGAAGAGGACGCGGTGGCTGACGTGTTCATCAAGAATGGTAAGTCCAGCTCCGACGTCGTACCTGCTTTACTAAATCATCTAGAATCAATGTATTCGCTTTCAACGTTCGAACACCAGCTTGTCATGTATGTGACATCTAATGACAAAGACACCTTCGCCGCCGCATTTGACGTTTCTACCATTCCTGTCGTCACTCTCGAGCAAGCCTTGGCTGAAGAACGAACCAAGAAGCTTAATCACGCTACACCTACGCTTAAGGCACCATCCACCGGTCCTCCTAAAGGTGCCAAGGCGAACGGTGTGGCCGAAGCTGCTACTGCAGCGGCTACCCAGAAGTATGCCGAGCAGCTCATGCAGATTCCCGAGCTCAGGGCGTATGGCACCTTGCTCAAATCTTCCGTACCCGTGGAACTCAGTGAAAGCGAAACGGAGTACGTTGTCACTGCCGTCAAGCACATTTTCAAGGAGCATATTGTCTTGCAGTACGACATCAAAAATACTCTTCCGGATACTGTTTTGGAAGATGTTACCGTTGTTGCGACGCCGTCCGAGGAAGATGCCCTGGAGGAAGAGTTCATTGTTCCTGCACCTAAACTGAGCACCAACGAGCCGGGCGTTGTATATGTCACGTTCAAGAAACTCGAGGGCGAACAGAGCGTTCCTGTTGTCTCATTCACGAATAACCTGAAATTCACCAGCAAGGAGATCGACCCAACAACTGGAGAGCCAGAAGATAGTGGTTACGAGGATGAATACCAGGTCAACGACCTGGAACTGACAGGCAGTGATTATGTTATTCCCACGTTCGCTGGCAGCTTTGACCACGTCTGGGAGCAAACGGGGGCAAATGGCGAGGAAGTTAGCGAGACTCTGCAACTCAGCAACATGAAGGGCATTACCGGTATGTATACTCGCTGCGCCTTTTCGGACCGTACTGACGGAGTCACAGATGCCACCGAGCAACTCGTCTCTGCACTCTCCCTCCAACCTCTCGAAGGCACCGACGTGGCCCTCAGCAACAGCACACATACCCTCAAACTATTCGGAAAGACTGTATTAGGCGGCCGAGTGACGGCCCTCATCAAGATGGCATACTCTAGCAAATCTGGAGTCACAACAAAGATTACCGTGCGCGCTGAAGAAGAAGGTGTCGCGGCTGCTGTGATTGCTTCTTTAGCCTAAGGTCGCGACGTAATGGAGGTGTGTTTATTCTTTCTCAGAGGTATATTATGGCAGTGATGAGTCCTTGCATCATGATCTTTGGACGCGTCCTCCCATCATCTATTTTTTTCCTCCAATTTCCCCTCGTCTATAATGCAGGTGTCAGTGACCTTAGATGCGACGAATGTTTTGTGTAGGCGTCCAATCCCCAATGATTGTTTCTTGCTTTCTATATTCTCTTCGCTTTTCTTCTCCAAGCTTTGTGTCTTAAACCTGATGATTGCATCTTGGCAAATAAAAGAGTATACATTGTGCTTGTCTCGCTACTTCGTTGTAAGGGTGGATTACTGAGTACTGATAAGCTTTATTGTCGGCAGTCTTGTCATGTCGAAACCGCGGCATATTGCCGATATGAAGCTGGCCCACACCTGCAAGTATGTTTCATTCGACCTGTTAGAGCCGTTGACTCGAACTGCTCTTATCAAGTTATCAATTTCTCTACCGGCAGTCTGGCATCGGCTCCTTGTCCTGCTTCGGAGCTGCAGGTGCGCCCTATCGGCTCGGAAGTGCCTTTTGGAGACCTTGTCTACTATCATATCATAGAGCAAAGGGGCTTAAGAGAGAAGCTGTACCAGTCTGACAGAGCTAGAGGCGGCTTTCCGAGCTCAAGATGTTTCCTTCTCTGACCATACTATCACTGGTTGCGACTTGCGTCTGCGCTTCCGGCCCTTCAGTAACGGTCTTCAATGGACCGTATGAGGGATACCACTCATCCAGCCAGAAGCAAGATGTTTTCCTAGGCTTGCCCTATGCTCAACCCCCCCGTCGGAGATCTGCGATTTGAGGGCCCCCAGAGCTTCAACACTACATGGCAAGGCGCTCGATTGGCGGTCCAGTACCCAGTACTCGGATGTGTGCATGCAATATGTGATAAGTCTGTCATGCGCGATTCAATGATCTTGTTTTGCCTTTTGAGAACGATCACAGGCAAACCCCGGCTATCCCATGTCAGAAGACTGCTTGTCGTTGAACATCATCCACCCAACCAGCGCCAATGCCTCTGGGAGAATACCAGTAGCAGTCTGGATTCACGGGTTTATACACACATGCCCATTGTGTCATAGCCGATCTTATTTGTCTAACGTTGTCTCTTACCGAGGTGGACTCTACAGCGGCTCGTCGCGCCATACAAACCTCGCTATCTTTGTCTCTCAAGGCACAGGATCAGGGCACCCCTTCATCGCCGTATCCATTAGTAACCGCCTCAACGCACTCGGCCTTTTCTGAGGCTCTGACAAGGTCGCCATTCACGGCAGCTCCAGCAATAGCCTGCGCGACCAAGGCCTCGCCCTAACCTGGGCCCTGAAAACATAGGCTTTTTCGGCGGCGATGCGAGAGAAAAGTCACCATTTTTGGCCAGAGTGTTGGCGGCCTGTCAGTCGGCAAACAGCTTATCGCCTATGGCGGTCGTGACCGCGGTCTATTCCGTGCTGCAATCATGCAGAGCGGCGGGATGGCAGAGAAGTGGCCGTACAACATCCAAGACCCTGAATTCTACACAAGGGATCCGTACAGACCACGACTACGGGGTGTGCGAAACCCTGCAGTCCTTTCGAGTGCCTGCGTAAGCTATCCATCGAATCGCTATCCGTTGCCTTGAACGTCAGCAACACTCCTGTCTTCTCCAGCTCCGGCCTCGGCCCATGGCTCACCCAGGCCGATGGGGACTTCCTTCTCGACGGCCAACCGCTTCCCTCGACAAGGCTCATCCTGTCCCGTTTCCATCATGTACACAACAACTACAGACGAAGCCGCCGTCTTCAACTTCGTGGACTCCGTCGCCACCGACGCCGACGTTCGAGCGTTCATAGCAGCGGGCGGTGCTGACAGTGCTACAATCGCAGAGATCGAGAAGCTCTACCCTAAAGATCTAGGCCTACCAACAGGTTGGGCACCAACAGAAAAAGAAACTGCAGCTCGCGGCACGCAATGGAAACAGACTACTGCTTTCCACACTAATGTCGTGGAAACTTGATCCCACCGCCGAACAGTCGACGCCTGGAAAGCAGCCGGAGGGACGGCACACGCGGCAAGAACCAGTATCCTTGCTCCTGATTCGGCGCCGAGATTAGGGTCCCATCACTCCGTCGAGCTGGATTATGTGTTTAGTAATGTGGATGCTGGCGGGAACAGAGCTCTCCAGAACTTGGCAAAGCTGATGAGTCTGGTTTGGGCTTCGTTTGTGGTACATTTGGATCCTAATATGCGTCGAGGTGAGTAATATCTCTCTACAGCCCGGCGTGTGCACGAGACAATCTAGTACCCGGTGTACCCCTTTTGGCCAGTCTGGAACGGTTCCGAAGCGGGTGACATCTTGGGACAAAACTTTGTCTTCAAGACGAATGGTCTTATGTCGAGGCGGACGATTATCGTCTTGAGCAGACGAGGTATCTCAATAGTATTGTGCAGAGCCAGATGTACAATTGAGGATTGGAAAGCGATGGGTTGGGAAGATCGAAAAGTACAGAAGAAAGCAAGATCATATCGATTGACGGTGGATCTAGATCATAATATGTTTATTCTATCATCTATTGAATACTTCCCACGCCATATCTAGTTACTAGAACTTTAAGAGATATATGTATAAGGGATGCATACTCAGGTCGCACTGTTTGGCCTATATTTATCTGTACGCATACACGTATACAGAGCAGGCTTAGTAGGCTGTTGATGGCGGTATGTCAGACACTGTCGCATTATTTAACCTCCCACTTTGAATGCTGTAGACCCCACTCAACAGCCTTATGGACGTCGTCCGCAATCGTTTTCGGCGTCCACGCAGGCTCGCCACCACGGTAAACTCCAGTCCGCACAAGAATGGAATGCCACTCGCTATCATGCGCACTGCGATACGAGTTCGCACCCCGGATGTCCGACTCCGGATTATCACCAACCATATATACGTTTCGCAGGGGCCGCGTTGTGTCGAATCCAAATGCCTTAGAACGGTTCCGTAGGAGCTGGTTCTCTGCAAATTCGTAGGTCCCTTGTGACGGCTTGCCGATAACCGTCTTGTATAGTTCGACGCCCTTGCTAGGTCCGCCGGTAATTGCGCTCCATATACCTTCCAACGCCTCACGGAAGCCGCCCTGGCCTAGACGCGGGAGACTGTATGCTGCGGCCCACCAGAGGTCAGGGTTGGAGAAATAAAGTGGTGGTTGACCATCTTGCTGGTAGCCATGGTTGGGAAGGTCGGTTTTTCCGTTTTTCTCCGACAGAGTGCCTAGGACTCCCTGAGACGACAGCAGGAGGTCAACGATAATATGAGCGTCCAGCGCCCAATCTCTTGGGTCGTTGAAGACTAGAATTGCATCAACCTTGAGACCCTTGGTTGGGTCGCTAGAGTCTCCTGTATGAGATAGCGGTCTCGTGAAGGTCTTATAGTAGTCCTGGAATACTTTGGAAAACGGCCAAATAGAGGAATTGGCCATGAAGATGTCACCAGGCGTGATGACGTTCCTGAATCCATATCGCTCCGCAACCTCGCGACAGCGATTGCCGTCTCCTCCAACAACTAGCACGCGCTTGTTTTCCAAAGGAGGCTGTGTCTCCGTTCCTCGTACGAGCTCGGCAAAGGGCGAGTGACTTTGGATGATCACATCGGCGTCCAAGGAAATGTTCAATTTCTCACTAATTTCGGCAACTCGCTCAGTTTCGTGTTTCCCACCGCCATTTGTCAGAAGGATGAACGGAATTCCTTCCTTCTTCAAGAGGGCTAGCGCTTCGGCGGCTCCGGGTATGGGCTTTGAGGATCGAAGCAGAACCCCATCGATGCTACAAGATGTGAAATCAGCAAACGCAACTAGCGTGGGCAGGATGAGCTCACTGGCTCGTATGCATACTCAAAGGCAAAGGCGAAATCAGGGACTCGAGGTGCAGAGCTCAGATGTCGGATGTTGCAGCGGCTTGCACTGGCGGGGAGAAAGGAGCGGGTGGAAGAACGCTGGATCAGTCCCAGGGACCGCCAAAGGCCCTGGGGACGCATCTTGGACAACAATCCGAGTCTATTGCCTGGTGTAGAAGCTAGAAGAAATGTAAGACAGTCGCCGAAGAGGTGTGGGCTGGGGTGTCGGGTTGTCAAGGGGAGACGGAGAGTAATCGGAGTTGCAGCGGAGCCTTCCCAAATGATATCACTGATAGCACCTCCACCACTTTTCATCCCCCCAATCTATCACGACAGGCACTTACAGGGCCTTAATTTAGCCTTTTATCATGGAATGTCCGCCGCTACTCTCCCTCAATGACCTCCGAGCTCCCGATCCATCTCCCGACGGAAATTGTCGTTCAGATCGTGACCGACGTCGCTGCCGATGAGTCCGCGCAAACATCCCTTTTCGCCTGCTGCTTAGTATCCCGGCAGTGGTACTCATGTGCCATTAAGTTGCTTTACGAGAATCCGCAAATAAATACCGGAACGAGCTTTACGAGATTTACGAATACAATATGCCCTCCGATCGGAGCCCGCAAGAGCAAGTGGAATCTTGGGGCGCTCGTTCACCGTCTCGATTTGAGCTCCCTCGTCCATCACAGCTCTCCCAGTCTGACTGCACGCCTATTGGGGCGGGTAAAAGATAATTTGGAGGTTTTTTTGGCGCCCAGGGCATCATTTGCGTCGAATAGTCTACCCTCGCTTTCGAAATGTTCCAAACTCCGGCTCCTGGACCTTTCTCTCGTGGCGACTCCCGTGATGTTCAAAGACCTCAAAAAGAGCCTGAGTAGTCTCGAAGATTTACGCACACTCCGCCTTCCGCAGTCAACTTCTGTTATGGATGCTGAGTCGTTCAGTATACCTTGGCCGCCTCATATCCGCCGACTTCAATTCAGCGGCCACTTTTCCGCTGCTCCCATGCGGTCCTTCCCATGGCCGCCCTCTCTCACAACTTTGACCCTGAAGAACTGCGCCGATCTCTCCCTAACAAATCTCAGCAGCCTCATGTGCAGCCCGGACTTGAGTCGCACCCTGAAACGCCTCACCATATCGGGGCAGAACCGCCACTTAAGTGCGGATTCTATCACCTCAATCCTTGCCATGGTTCCCGAGTTATCCTTTCTCAGCATTCCCGGTGACATGGTCGATGGCACTTTTTTTGAGCTACTCTGCCACATCGGTCTTCCTACACTCGAGGTCCTTGAATTCGGGTATCCGAGTGTAGACCCAGAAGTTTATTTCACTACGGAGAGTTTGCTCAAAGCCCTTGACTACGGACTTCCAAACCTCATCGCCGTAGGCTTTGCGGAGATCTTTTGCTCCGGCGAGGATTCGCTAGACGATGATGCGGTCGATGATTTTCTGTTGAAACGCGCTGAAACTAGCAAGTCCTCCCAGACTGGCACTGGAAGGGTTGATCCGGGCGTTTACTATGTCTGAGTGCGTCGTCCCCTTAACTGTGGACAACCAAACCACTTCAGTCCGGCTTTCAGACTGATCTCTAGACTTTGGCAATTTGCTGTGAGCGGGTAGATCGGTTTATTTCTATAGTATGACTGACGAGGATCGCACATCAGGCTACAAAAATGGGTATATACAGGGGAGTGTAACAAATAGAGCAGGGTTTACATCTGTGAACACCAAGCTTTAGCGGATTTTGTTAATTCATCTTATCAACTTCAACATACTATCATGAGTAGTATGGCAAACTCTTGATGATTCTCATTGCAGCAACTATAGAGCGTGATGCCTCAGGCATTAACTTTCCTTTCGTAGGGCTTAGGGCTACGTTCTCGGCGGGGTGATTCAATCAGAAGCTGTCGGGCTGTTGAGTCAACGAGGAGCTCAGTTTGACCCAGTCCCGTCCCCGTGTCGAATCTTTAATACTTTTCCCCGCAAGAGACCTTTTGTGACACTTGTCCCAACAAACATGGCGGACTCTGAATTGCCCACTCGCCCCAAGCCCGAGGAGACCCCCGCGGCTGAGGCTGCTGCGGAGGGTGAAGAGCCCGGCAAGCTCAGCAAGAGCGCCTTGAAGAAGCTTGCGAAGGAGAAGGCCAAGGCCGAAAAGGCCGCGCAGCGTGCAGCCCAGGAACAGGCTCAGGCGGCCGCCGCAGAAGCCAACGACACAGCGAAGCATCTATATGGCCCGATCCCCGAATCCGAAGACGTCCTCCCAAGCACCCGCCTCGCCGAAATCACCGACGCGCATTACGAACAGGAGATCACAGTTGTTGCCCGTGTGGACAATGCCCGTGTTCAGAGCGCAAAGCTGGCTTTCCTGATGCTCAGGCAGCAGGGTCTGAAGTTGCAGGCTGTCATTGCCGCAGCAGAGCCTATCTCGCGCCAGATGGTCAAGTACACCGGCGGTCTCAATGTCAACTCCATTGTCCAGGTTACCGGTATCGTGAAGAAGCCCGGTGTTCCCATCGCCTCAGCGACCCTGAGCGAACATGAAATTCACATCCGCAAGGTTTACACCATCACCGAGGCGGCTCAACAACTTCCCATGCAGGTCAAGGATGCGGAGAGGCCGCCGCCAGAGACCACCGACGAGGGTTTCCAGGTTGACGAGTCCGGTGCGCCCATTGTTACCCTCAAGACCCGTCTTGACAACCGTGTATTGGACCTCCAGACTGCGACCAGCCAGGCCATTACCCACATTTCTAGCGGTGTCGCGCAGTTGTTCGCAGAGTACATGATCAAGAGCGGTTCCCGATGGATCTCTACGCCGAAGTTGGTGGGTGCTGCTACAGAGGGTGGTAGCGGTGTTTTCGAGGTCAAATACTTCAAGAGGAACGCGTACCTGGCGCAAAGTCCCCAGCTTTACAAGCAAATGTGTATTGCTGGTGATATGGAGAATGTCTTCGAAATCGCCCCCGTCTTCCGTGCGGAAGAGAGCAACACTCACCGTCACTTGACCGAGGTATGTCCGCTTCATACCCCTCTCCAAATTTCCTTCTACATGCTAACGATACTCTGCCAGTTCACCGGTCTCGATTTTGAAAAGACTTTCCGCTCTCACTACCACGAGGTCTTGGAATTCGCCGAGAACCTCTTGGTCTTTATCCTCACCGAACTCAAGGAGCGATACAAGGAGCAGATTTCTATCGTACAAAAGTCTTACCCCAAAGCAGGCGACTTCAAGCTCCCCAAGGACGGCAAGGCCCTCCGATTAAACTACATGGACGGCGTGGCGATGCTCAAGGAAGCTGGTGTGGACGTCTCAGAACAGGAGCGCTTTGAAAATGATTTCACCACCGCCATGGAGAAGCAGCTGGGTCAGATCATTCGCGACAAGTACGACACCGACTTCTACGTTCTGGACAAGTTCCCAATGGCTGTCCGTCCCTTCTACACCAAATCCTGCCCACAGGATCCCCGCTTCTCTAACTCGTATGACTTTTTCATGCGTGGTGAGGAGATCATGTCTGGAGCCCAGCGTATCCACGACGTGAAGGAGCTCGAGGCGTCCATGGTTGCCAAGGGCGTCGACCCTACGCATGAGGGCTTCGAAGACTACCTGTCCGCTTTCCGTCAAGGATGCCCTCCTCACGCCGGTGGTGGCCTGGGTTTGAACCGTATTGTAATGTTCTTCCTTGGATTGCCCAACATCCGATTGGCGACTCTCTTCCCTCGTGATCCTCAGCGTCTGCGTCCTTAGATGGGGCCGGTATCTAGACATAGTATAAAAGGAACGAAAATAACGATTTATTGTACGCATTCTTCATGAAAGCTGTACGTCTATTTAAGTGTAGAGTAAGAAACCAGTTTTCGGTATTATTTACAGTGATTACTGCACAGCAAATCTGACTTTTTCCTACTTCTGGCGGAGCCGCCGCGGAGGAAAGCTAAGCTTTTCCAAAACCACCTCCGCGGAAGCTTCCGAGGTTTCGTCTCACCTCCAACTACCCTCAACAACCTCCTCCTCTTCTAAAATGCCCCAAAAGCGAAACTTCTCCGGTTCAGGTTCCGGGCCCTCACCCTACGCCAAACGCGCCCGCCCTTCGAACACCGAATATTCACATGCCAATGATGACGAGGAAACGCAAAACTCCGTAACCCCCTACGAACAACCTTGCAACCACCCTGTTTTTGGACAGCGAAGCGCCTTCCCGGGCCTCGATTCAGCCGATGGAGACGAGCTCTTTTATGGGCCTGCTGATGATGGGTTGGAGTATTTGAGGATGGTTCGGTAGGTTAATTTCACTCTCCTGGAATTTTTCCACGTCGTGTGGCTAAGTTTGCATTTTTGCTTCTCTTGTAGCTTACGATTGAGGCAAAGTTCGTTATGTACTCTTTTCTCTTGGCTTTATCTCTGCATTGGATGTGTTGCGCATTATTTGAGGTCTGAGCTGACTTTCGGGATCATGAATAGGTCCGAAGCCAACTCTCTACCTACGCTTTTCACTGCACCTGCAGCGGCGGAGCCACCAGCGAAAGCAAGCGAGGTCACCCGCGAAACTGAGAACGTATGCAACGAGCCACAACAAAAAGCCGAGACTCCAGAAGAACACCCGACACTAGTCAAGCGGCCTCTCGACGGAGTGTACTCCGACGGCGTATACATCGGCCTCACGCTCTCAAAATCCGTCGGTGACGAGTGCTTCTCAGAGGCCCAAGCTAGTTACTACAACCTTCTCCACCACCGATTTCTCCTCCTCCGCTCGATCCTAAAATGTACTCCTCCGCCCGAAGCTATTTCCGCTCTCGACGACGCGCATCCCATAAGCTTCCCAAGACATTCGAAAAACGCGCAAAGGGAATGGCGGCGCTTATTGCTTGCAGTTGATCCCCACATGGTCCAGCTCGCGTGCATGGATATGGACACCGTCCTGGGCGTGATGATCATTGCGGGGCGGCTAATGTCGGAGAATGTGCGGAGCGGAGATGCGACTTTGGTTCGGCGCATCGGAGCCTGGATATGGGGTCTTTTGGGAAAGTGTAGAGACTCGGGCCAGTTGGGAGCTCAGGAGATTGGTGATATTCGGGAGCTAGGAAAGCGGGCGATAAGGATTCTGCAGAAGCTGAGAGAGACGAAGGAGGTGCAGGATGATGGGGAAGAGGATGGCTCTGAGTCTGATGTGGACATGCAAAATGATGAAAATGTCCAAATTGCGGAGAGCGAGAGAGTAGTCGAGGATCAGAGCGCAGCTCAAAGCCTCGGCCAACCCAGTGCGGAGAGGGCTACGGACGCGGAGGAGCTGGAGCGGGCGAAAGCACGGCTGGAAGCGCGAGTTCAAGCTGCTGGGACTGGGTCAACATCTCAGATTATAGGTGGGGAGGATGGGGAGACTGAGGAGGAAGCGATTGGAGCTGATGTCGAAACGCAAACCCGAGTGATGCTGGACATGATTATCACCATAGTTGGAGAGCACTATGGACAGAGGGACTTGCTGGAGGCGCGCGAAATATGGACCGATGCGGAGCAACGGCTCATGTGATCAATACAAGAATATACCCCTAGATACTTGTAATTCACTGTAGAAATAATACCACACGGTATATACTTTTTGTCTGTCGAAGTATCAAGTCTCGTGCTGCGTCATTGTTTGGAAGATCCCATTCTGGCTTAGGCTGCGGTGGACTTCGTCCCAGGGCCCACAGGCCACAGGCTAAGCTCTGCCTTATCTCGTCATCTCCAAATCAACCCCAACCAACTTCTTCCTTCTCCTCAGCCATCTCTCCCTCTCTCGTACATGCACAACTTAGGCCCGAGGTCGAGGTAGACACCATGGCTCCGCCCCTCGAAATCTCCATCCCAACAACCACAACCTCAACCACCTCCCCACCGCATACAATCTACAACATAACCCTCCGCCTTCCACTCCGCTCCTTCGCGATCTCCAAGCGCTACTCCGACTTCACAGCCTTCCACAGCGAACTAACGTCGCAAACAAACGCCCCACCACCAGCTCCTCTTCCACCGAAGTCCTGGTTCTCAAATACAGTCTCCAACACAACCCTCCGCGAATCCCGCCGCGAGGGCTTAGAATCTTACCTCCGCGCCATAAACGAATCCGATGACCCGCGCTGGCGGAACTCGCCGGCCTGGCGTGCATTTTTAAACCTCCCGAGTCTCGGCCCCGCACATGTGAAGAGCGGGGCGTCATCCGAAACTGCGAACGCGAATGGGAATGGACATAGTAACGGTGTAACTGCTTCCTCCGCCCGTCTGCACGCGGCAATCACAGGGCCCGGGATCGGAGGCAGCGGCGAACCGATCCGCGACCCGACACTGTGGCTCGACTGCTATAGGGATTTGAAGTCGCATCTACATGACGCGCGACTGCACCTTACACGACGAGATCAGGAGACCACGCCGCAAAAGCAGCATGAGAGCTCGGCACGGGCGAAGAGTAGCCTTGTGCGCGTGGGAACACTGATTACAGCGCTGGACGAGGGTCTGATGACTAGCAGCAGTAATCCTAGGAATAAGGGGGAATCTTTTTCGAATTCCCTAGGTGAAGGCGAACTCCGACGCCGACGCGACCTGCTTATTAACGCGCGCAAGGAAAAAGATGGCCTGGAGGACCTGCTGAATACCATGGCTGCGAAGAGCCGGATCGACAACGCGGTTGCCTCCATCAAGGATAAGGAGGCTCTTCTTGGCCCTTCGGGCGCAAGTGGTGGTGCGGGGAGAAAACCGGCCGCGCGATCGGGGCGTGTCCTTGGAAAGGAAACGGACAAGACCCGCGAGCTGGATAATCAGGGCGTGCTACAGTTACAGCAGGATACGATCCGTGAGCAGGAGTTGAGTGCTGGGGAGTTGCTGAAAATTGTACGGCGTCAGAAGGAGCTGGGAATCCGGATTAACGAGGAGTTGGAAATCCAGAATGAGATGCTGAGGATGGTGGATGAGGATACGACGAGGTATGCCTTTCCTCTCTGCTTGATATTATGGTTGGTTTTCGTTGCTGACTTCAATTGTTTAGGGTGGAGCAGAAGATGGATATCGCAAAGAAGAGAGTGGGCAAGATCTCATAAACTTCTTGCTCTTCCGTTTCCCGTTGGAAATATGCAGAGGGCTCAGTGCAGCCGTGGAATGGTATTTCTCGAGTTTACATTATACCTCTTTACCTTGCTTAGCTATTTAGCGTGTTGCTCCCATTCATTGCCTATTTGTTGACATTTGATATACTACTCTGAACATTAGTATGTGGTATCATAGAATCTTATCTTATCCCATCACGAAGCAGACAAGAACGCCTTCGCATCTTCCTCCGTAACATCTGAAAGCTCCGACTGCTTTTGATCAATAAGCCCCAATTTACTCCTCTTAAGTAACCACCACAACTCCCTCCGATCCCCACCAAGCTTCTCCTTGAGAATCTTCTCCTTCAACTCCCTCAAGAACTCGTTATACAAGCCTGGCTCTTCGTACGAGATGAGTTCTTCACGTATGACGCCGAGCCCCTCAATAACCCGGTCGTAGTTTGCGTCACCGAGACTATGCTTAATCTGGTCTTCGACAATAGCACGCATCTGTTTGACGGCGTCCTTTGTTGTCTCGATATTCTCGGCGTGTGCTAGGGTTTGTTTGAATTCGGGGATTGCGTTGTTGGGTGAGATGCGGACGCGTTTCTCCTGGCTTAGGAGGGAGTCAACGTCGAGGCCTGAGAGGGGCTTTTCGGGTTCGCGGGCGCGTTTTCGACCCTTGGCTTTGGGTGGAACTTTCTTGACGTCGGCTATTTCGATGAGTCTCTTGAGTTGTTGCTGTGCGCTCTCGAGTAAGTGTTGCGGGGGCTGTGAGAATTTTGTGAGGATTGCGGCTGGCGGGGGTATTGGGTCGTTGGGGTTGATGGCGCGGGAGCGAATGGCTGCGTTGACACGGTGCAGAACTGGTGAGAATGAGTCTTCAATTGGGAATGGTGCTTCGACCAGGTCACTGTTACAGTTAGTGATGCGTCCTCATAGAGCGCTGGAATGGCCGGCCTACCCGTCTTCATCCTTCTCCATCAACTCCATGCTGTCGACATAGTTGTCCATGGCAGCTTGAAGGTTGTCGCTCGGGAGATTTCGGTGCTCCGTTACTACCTTTCCGGACACAGTGATTACCTTGTCAAGAGGTGGGAAGCGGTATGTTCGAACATCTTCTGCGAAAGGGAGCTGTACTTCTAAGAGACATTCGTATTCGGGCTCAATAGAAGGGGCGAGCAGAACCAGGAGAGGAGGTTTGTTTTCCTTTACCACTAATCGAGCAACAGCGTAGGACTCTAGTTCAAAAAGAGCATGGATGAAGGAAGATAATGCAAGCGAGGCTTTGTCGTTCGGACGCTGGGCGATGATAATGTTCGTGGTTGACATGTGCATATAACGCTCGTACTAGGAAAGTGAGCAGGTGCAACCCCAATGAACAAGTGTAGACATACCTTTTCGCTCTGGATAAACCCAACCAATTCCAGTCCCGCTTGAGTATCCAGCCTAGTGATATTCTCATCGGTCTCGCTGATATGAACCGCAGTCCGACCATACTCATAGCCCTTGGCCAGGTCTTCGCGTTCTATGTCGATATTCCCACCTGGTGCGCTCTCGTCACTAACCTGATAGGCTCTTAGGTTTCGCACAGACGTGAGAGAGCCGCCGTCTTGGGGCTGAGTGCCAGTGACAGTAGCAGACGATTCCGGCACTTCTTCGCCGGCGGCAAGATCCGAACGCAGAACAAATTGGCTAGCTGACGGTGGTTTTGCTACCATTGTCCGAGAATATCGCTCAACAGGAATGCGGACGGCGGTATCATATTCATTCGGATTACCGAGCTGTAGATAGCCGTCCTTGAAGCTGTTAGGTGATCGAACAACCTTCACTCGAGGGATAACCATTTCCGAAACCGCTTGTTCGAGCGTACCAAACACTCCGTCACATTGTTCGCAGATGGTACGCAAAAGAGCCTCATTCTCGGCCTGCATCTCATTAGACACTGAAGTCAACCAAGAAGCAAGCCTTTACCTTTCGCGGATCCTTATCTTCTTCCTTAAAGCCATACTCAGAGTCATCAAAATCAGGACCTCTGCGAAAGTTAGCCGTGTTGCAGTGGCGGAGCTTAGGGCACTCACAGAACTACCAGGCTGATGTTATCTTCCTGGATTTTTGACACAATATCCCCCAGATTTTCGCCGCTCATCCGGCCCATGGCATTGGTGATGAGGACGATCTTGCGTTTCCATTTGAGCTTCTTGCAGTGGGTAATGATCATTTGGATTGCGAGAATGAGAGCAGATATTGCTGGTCACATCAATACCTAGGTTGACGAACAGTTTGCAAGTAGAAACTCTTACCGTCACCTTTATCGGTCGTGCTGGGTTTGATTTCATCACCCAGCTGTCGCAGGTCAGACATAAGGAATCTAACACTTGATCAGTTTCAAGCGTACATTATGCTTCAAGAGACCACATACTGCTTGATCCCCGATAGTACTGAGATATTTGAGAAGTAAGCGTCATCTTCTAGTTCATGAGATGTGTCTGCCGATCGCATTAGTATAGGTCCCATCAGCTATCCACCGAGATGTCTCACTGGTAGTTTTGAGCCCAATTACCCCAAGCATGGCCGTCTTGCGCCCGGTAGCCACCTAATTCGGTCAGGTTATTACCCTCAAGAGTTCCAGAATCCATACCGTTGAGGTTATACTATCCCAGACATACTGCATCGCCCATTCGAGGTCTGTTACTTCTCGACCATGGCGGCGCTCGCCCATGGACTTGCCCACATCCACAATGTAAATAGTTGCTTCTTTTTCCGCCATAATGAGCTCGTGGTACGGAAACAAATTGAGTACCAGGCAAGCAGCGGCAAGTTGACTGATAAAGGACCGCCAAAAGGCAGCAGGCGATGAATACTAGGTAGCGTGGTAGGCAGACGCGGCCGCGCCGCGCGCGATACGGATTTCCCCTTTGGGAACTTGTTGCGCGATGGCGCATGACATCATCTAATTGTACAGACATAGTGCGTGGGTGAGAAACCCCACACGCTATTTCTTGTGGAAATAAAAGTAATATTATGGTGATAAGCCGTGTACTTTACATAGGGCCTGTCGGTCCGCAGAACCTCGGAACATCCCGCATAAATGTAATCGCATGATGCTTCAAGCTGGACTTCTTCCGTTTTACTCCTCTTCCCTACGAATATCAACCTCCGACATCTCCAAGGTCAAGATGCTCGACCCTCGTCCATTTCACATCTTAAGGTACCAACTACACGCACCAGCTTTAGACACATTGCTAACATTCCCAAGCTACGGCACCCTCCTTGGTGTCCAGCTCTACCAGGTACGTACCTGCACTATAACTCTGCTCAAGTTTTCAGAAGCGCATCATCATCTAACAGCGAATTCTACAGAGCTTTGTCTCCGGAATAATTGCCTTCCGCGTCCTCCCTCGTCCGCAATTCGCATCCCTCCAAGCCAAGACATTCCCTACCTATTTCGCCATCCAGACCGCGCTCCCTCTCGTCGTTGCGCTGACTGCCTCGCGCAGTGGCCAGCCACTCGGCGTCTTTGGTCTTCTCGAACCAGAGAATAAATTCAAAATCCTACTCCCGCTCGCGACGGCGTTCGTTACCGGGCTCATTAACTTGACTGTTCTTCGTCCGTTGACCGTTAATACGATGCGGGAGAGGAAGCATCAGGGTATGGCGGCGCTAGACTGTTTATACCGTGTGTCAAATGGAATGGATTACTGATTTTGTCTCTAGAAACCCGCGATGGTAAGAAGAGCTATGATCCAGCTCCGCACTCGAAGGAGATGGTTGCCCTAAACAAGAAGTTTGGTCGGCTGCATGGGGCGTCTAGCTTGATAAACATGGTTACGATCGGGGTCACTGTTTACTATGGTGTTGTGCTGAGCAAGAAACTTGCGTAAATGGATCGCCTTGGTCCATGACAAGTGATGATCAACTGTATATAGTCTGTTGTCCATGATATATGAAGTGCGAAATAAGTTTTTTTTTTTCTGGAAATGTCTGGGCGACTTTGTGGAATTGAAGAGAAGAAACGAGAGCCTGCGCTCTTTGACATGGTTGGGTGTAACTCTGTGCATATCAATAAGATGCATTGTCTTAGGGCTTTGCCTTCCACGCAAAGACCGACGAAGACGTGGCATTCGGGTTACATATGTGACAATTGAGACCAAACCCTCGCAAAAAAAGGTGCTTTGATCTTCCTTGTCGTGGTCCAGTCATCGATGACACATAAGCCTCTTGCAGAGATGGCTATAGGAAAGCGCGACTTGCCCTCAATTTTCCATCATCGCCAGCAGCTTGCTTCCGTTGACTCAACAGCTTTATTTCCACCCCAAGATCACCGAACCGATTCCCGACCCATCCGCAGCCACAGCGTACGACAGTTCAAGACATAGCAACAATGCTTGCTAACATAGCCGCTGGCGCGGCGGTCATTCTAGGATACCATCTGTCGCAGACCAAGCCCAAGCGGTCTGGATGGGAAACCCTTCTGCCCACCAGTTGGGTAGAGGAAAGGAAAAGGGGGATTATCCCCAGCTCGTTGAGTCTCATGGATGTTCTTTGGATTGCGCCACTCTGTGTTTTGATGTACTGGGCGGCGGAGAGTATAGCCACTCACTATGGACATGACCTGGTCTTTCGGGATATCAACCGCACGCTTCGCGAACTCACTGAGGACGTCCAGACAGAAGCTACCAATACAGAGAATGGAGTGAGCGGGAACTCATCTAGCCCTGATTCTCCGGTTGATAAGTCATGCGAGATGGCGAAGACCCTTCGACAGTCTGGCCAAAGCGAGATTCAGCACTCGAGACAACGACCTGGGAAGTCAGCCGAACCCAACGAAGCGAAGGAAGCCGCTAGTATTGCGGGTCAATCAATTCAGAAGAATGAGACCAGGCCCAATTCGTCCTTGGAGAAGAGGCAATCGGAAGGTCAAGCACAGGCCCGGGCTCAAGAACAAGCAGGAGCACGATCTCAGGAACAAGTTGAGCTCGAAGTTGAAGCTGAAGTTTATTATCATACAATTCACCGTCCTCGTTACAACGGCCATCGCCGCGCTCAAAGCCATTTCCAAGACCACGTCCAACATCATAACGTCCACGGCGATTTCGCTCATCGCGCTCACCGCGCTCACCAGCAGCACAGGAACAACTACCACCAAGCCCATTTCCCCGCTCCCTTCATAGCTTTTATGCCGGTTAATCCTTTCCATGGACACGCCCACTGCTCTCCGGAGCGTTGCCCTCTGTGGTGTCCAAGATGTCGTTTATGAAGCCGGCTAGAAAGCTAGACTGTCCATACCGCACAAGCATCGCGTCGCCGGGGCCGATCATTGGGCAGTATAATAATTGAAATGCGGAGAAAGGAAATTGTTCAAGAGAAGCGGTCATGTGATAAGAATGAATGTCGTGGTTTGTTCTGCCATCGGCAGCTTCTGTATTCTGCTTATGTGTCTGTGATGCAACGAGACTTTCTGTTAATGACATCCGTTATTGCGAGCAATAATTTCCAATATGATATCGTGTGTTTTTGGCTGCATCATAAGTGTTTGAGAAGAGTTCGATAATAATGTCGTAGGTTCTATTGTAACTTCGAAACCTAGGCGATGGGTTTCAGACGTCCGCCTCCTCGACGAGATACTTCTGAAAAGCCGATTTCATCAAGTTCATTCTCCTCTGGGTGTGAATAAATAACTCCCGGTACGTGTCCAAGCTTTCCTGAACTAGCTGTCGGCGCATCCTAGTGCCGGCACAAACTTCCCGCATCTCCAGCTCCATCTGCTTTCGCAGAAATGGCTTGCTTAGCGACGGGCTATTTGGCAGACCGGCGAAAACATCATCATAGCCCAAGATCAAGGCAATACCGAGGCGAGTGGGAATAAGCACCTTGACTGCGCTTCGACCCGTTCCTCGAGAGACGACAACGATGTATGACCGTGTCTTGATTTTTTCGATATGCTCAGCCATTGTGGCGTCAGTGCCAATTCCGTTGGCGTCCATAAGCCCAATAAGTTCAGGTTCGGTCAAGTGGTTTGGGGCAGTGGTTTTTCCATCAAAAATATCGGCTACGGTAGGCTCAAACTCCTCGCCCACTCGGTAGTTGGGTAGCTGCTGGGTGCTCTCCCACTTGTCGTAGACATACACGTCGAGATAGTTTCTTTCCAGAACAATCAATCCTCTGGCATGGAACTCCTCGTCTCCATACTGGATTTCGATATCAGTTGACTGCCCTTTTGCGTCATCTGAGCAACACGCAAGAAACCGTCGAACGACGAACTCATACACTTTCTTCTCGTCGGCAGTCAACTTATCCGGAGAAACCCAGCAAACGGGGTGTATAGGTGGATGCGCGCGATCATTGTTTCGTCCTGTCCGGGGAGTCCTATAATTACCATCTAGAAGCCTATCAATGCAAACGATCAGCAGATGACAAGACAAACAGAGATGTGGGAGGCTTTGTACCCTTGAGCGTACTGTCCCCAATTCTGGTCCGGTAATTGTTTCTCGACTAGCTTCTTGAGGTCAATCGCTTTATCGAATTGATCAGTCTCTGTACGGGGATAGCTAATGAATCCTTTAGTGTAAAGAGCCTCTGCTGTCTGGTCCACAAGTCACTTAGCTCAGAAGCACATAAATGGGTTGAGTCACAGAGACATACCTTCATAATAGCCGCACCGTTCATGCGAAGGAATCTGGATCCCATCATCTGCAGGTCAACTGTTGTCAATGGCAAAGGCCGCCACTTGCTAGTTGGTTTCTGGTTGACCTTGGTGACCTTGGCCTTTTCCGCCATGATACACCGTTCCAGCATCATGATCACGGCAGCTCTGTCAAAAAGATGTACCCTACTCCAAAGAAAGTTCACTTTAATATTATCTCGGGTGTGCATAACCTTGATCCCCCAAAACGTTTCCGGCTTGAACCTCTTGACTCGTAAATATCGGTCTACCACAAACCCCAACGTTGGAAATTGACAAGATCCTGTAATGTACCCATCAGATAAAGATGGTGCTTTTCTGAACAAGTTGTACCATACCGTAGCTTAGAGTTTTGCCCTCCAAGGTTTCGTGGAGAGGTCGCAGCTGGAGGGTTAGTAGCCGAGTAAACGCAGCACCGATGCGAAGATCGAGCTCAATCCTCGCCGCTACCGCATTAGCCTGGCGTTCATCCAGTTCTTCAAGGGTCCTTGCAGCATGTATAATATGGCTGATGGACATATTAGCACTGTTAACAGCAAGATGATGACAGCCTTTGAATTCACATACGCTCTCTCCGTGTTGTTGAACACGGCTCGCTTGACCACGATCTGGCGATTCCCTTCCTTAGCCTGATTGCGTATCTCTGTACCTATATGCTCTCCTTCACGATCGCAATCAGTCCAGATAAATAAAGCCCTGGAATTTCGTGCTTGTCTCTTTATATTCTCTGCAATCGCTGTTTTGTCCTAGATTATGGTTAGCGTCTGACGCACCGAATCAAGCGCCAGTCCAGGTACCTGGTCCACGGTTACATTGATGGGAGCTTCAAACAGCTCTGCCGGTGGACAAGATGTCCAACCAGCGTACTGGTGGGGGAAGTCCACATTTGTCAAGTGCCCGAGGACGCTGGTCATGGTGACTGAGCAGTCGCCCCAGCGACCCTCAAAGTTGAAATCGAATACATAATTCTTCACATACGGATTTCCAGTTATATTGTGCTTCAGTAGTATCAGTCCCTGCCTTACAGTCAGAATTCGCAACACTTACAGTCTGCATTCGACCTCCTGATAGGTGTATCGCGACAGCTTTGGCAATTGCGGGCTTCTCTGCCACACATAAGATCTTTGTGCCGGCCATTACAGCCGGTTGCCCAGTGTTATTACTACCGAGAGTCTGATTTCATGGTTCTATAAGTCTTTCGACCTCAAAGTGATGAATTGAACTCGGATGCTTCATTTTGAGCTTAAGAAACGCGAAAACGACGCGAGTCACGGGATGGTTCGGTGCCTTATTGCCTTAGCCATCGTTTCCTAGTTGAGTTAGCGTACCACAGCTCCAGCTCTTTTCGCTGATCTTTCAGGTTTGTTTGTGTTTGTTGTGTTCGTCTCTTTTGGTTTGCGTCGAGAATGATTCTGTCTTTGATCATTTAGTATTCTCATCTCCTCTTTTCGATGTGGGATTACTTTGCCCGCAATCAAGCGCCTTCTGTCCCGGTGCCCCCTACAATGACTCTCCCCCTCCCTGAGGTCAAGTCTCTCGCAGACTGCGTCTCCTTTAACCATGCCGTGCGACCATTCCTGTCGCAAGTCGCTGCGCTCCCCGAACAGCTGCACCCTGCAGTTGTCGCGAAAGATGTCAACGCCCTCAAAGAAATATACATCTCGACTAACCCTCTCGCGAGTGCCGCCGCCTTTACTCTTGCTATTTCCGTGCTCTTCATAATCACCTCTGAGATCAACCGCAACTACTCCCAAGTTGATCGCTTCTGGTCTATCCTGCCATCTGTGTTCAATGTCCATTTCGCTCTTTGGGCACGTCTGACGGGCCTTCGCACTCTCACCCTCGATACCATCGCCGCGCTCTCTGTTCTCTGGACTGTACGTCCCTTATTTTTCACTATCCCTCAAACCAGCTCTAATCCACACAGGTCCGCTTAACCTATAACTACTGGCGCAAAGGCGGCTACTCTATCGGCTCAGAAGACTACCGCTGGTCTATCATCCGCTCCCGGGTGAACAACCGATTCGTCTTCTTCCTATTCAACATCACCTTTATCAGTGTGATTCAGCCCCTCCTACTACTTCTTATCACAACCCCAACTTACAACTTCCTCCTGCTCTCCCGCCTCCCCGGCGGCGAGGCCTTCGAGCTCGCCGATTTGATTTTCTCTCGCGCCGCCTTCGTCTTCCTCATTCTTGAGACCGTCGCCGACCAGCAGCAATGGAAATTCCAGAACGCCAAGAAGGAATACAACAAGACCGCTCGCATCCCCGCCGAGCTCAAGGACCAGTATAGCCCGGAAGACCTGGAGCGCGGCTTCGTCGTCAGCGGTTTGTGGTCGCTCTCGCGACACCCCAACTTCGCCGCAGAGCAGGCCATTTGGCTCACTTTGTACCTCTGGAACGCCTACAAGACGGAGACCTACATTCAGTGGACCGGCGTTGGTATCGTCGGCCTCCTCCTCATTTTCCAGGGCAGCGTCCGCCTTACCGAGGAAATCAGCGCCGGCAAGTACACCGAGTACAGAGAATACCAGGCCCGCGTCGGAAGGTTCGTTCCCCGCCTGTCCCAGGCACCTAGGTACAAGAGTAGCAATAAGAAGTCAAAGAAGGTTGCGCGGCCCGAGGTTAAGGAGGAGTAGATGCCGGAAGAAGGAGTCCATTTATCACGGCTTGGTTGGGAACTGCATATATATTTCTTTGTAATTGGATATATTCCTTCCAGTTCTTATTTCTGTATTTTCTGATCTTGGCTTTTGCGGGTTTCTATAGGACCGGAGTGGATATGTGGTTTTAGCTAGGTAGTGCTTTTCCTTGTCATTGGAGGTATCTTATTATTCTAGAATGTGAACAAAGTAAAGTTTGTAGGCCAAAATGCCTTCTTAAGAAATCTAGGTCTAGGGGAGAAACACCCATCAAAACATCTAGAACGGCAAGTACACCTCGTCACTCTTTCCTTTGTTGAAGGATACGGATAACTAGAGGTGAGGAAGGCGCAACCTAGCCCGATGCCGCACCTGCCTTGCGCGAACGATGACAGGTGTAAGGAAGGAACGACTTGTGAGACAGTCAGATATGGGAGGTACGATAGTCGCTCCTTCCTCTCTTTGGGGAATCAATTTATTACCTACGCGGCGAGGAAGGTGCAACCAAAAGCGTAGGCGTACTTCCAGGTCTATACCCAAGATGAAATGCCGGTCGAGATCGTATGTGCCTATTGGAGCAGAGGTACGCAGCTCTTTTTACGATATACATTTGCAACCTGGAAACTTCATGTCAACAAAGAAATAATTCATAACTACCTACTATACACTGATACATTACACTCGAGGCTTCTTATGAGGGGAAAGTGCAAAGATGGTCGAGAACAAGCCAGGAGATGACAGAAAGAGAGCACGAGATACCGGGAATGTACATGGTGATATGTTCCGGTACCTGCACCAAGAGAGACAGGTTGCGTGGTATAAGTAGGGGGGAAAGAGAAGATGGATAGAGGAACCAGGAGGGGAGAAGTAGAGTAGGAGAAAGGAAAAGGGGGCATAGAAACATAAAAGAAATAGATACAAGATTCACCCAAAGATGCAGAAGTCCAGAAACGAAAGAAAAGCAAGGCAGATGAAGGATTCTCAAATGCTGGTCAGTCCTTTTTTGTTTTTCCTTTTCCTCTTGATTCATGTCTGTATGTCTATGATGATGGGGGAATGGGCGTCTGATCTCTTCCGTCCTTCCCTTCGGCTTCCTTTCCGGTTTCGGGCTCAGGAGGCGCAATGGTCTGGCCGTGCCTGTTGTCAAAGTACTGTGCGAATTGTTCTGTCTCGGGCCACTCGCGGGGACCGAGAAGGCGAATCATGTCGTCGCGGCTAAGCACCTCCTTGGACAGGAGCTCCTCTGCCACGAGCTCGACTTCCTTCTGCTTTGAGGTGAGGAGGTCACGACATTTCTTGTATGCTTCGTCGACGATTCGGCGAACTTCAAGGTCGATACTCTTGGCCGTTTCCTCGGAGAATGGCTTGCTAAATTGTTGCTGGTCTTGTTCGTAGTTGACGTATCCTACTTTGCTTGACATACCCCACTGGGTAACCATGGCAGTGGCCATGCGAGTGACCTTTTTAAAGTCATCGCTAGCTCCGCTCGTAACGGTTTCGAAATGCAACTCTTCGCTGACACGACCCCCCAAAGTCATTGCCATCCGATCCATGAGTTGGTTGGCGTTCAGCAGGTAGGTGTCACCAGTGGCGGGGAGGTATTGGGCATAACCAAGAGCTCCTGAGCCACGGGGAATGATGGAAACCTTGAGCAACGGGTCGGCCCATTGAAAATACCAGCCACAGATGGCATGCCCAGCTTCGTGATAGGCGACAGTGCGCTTCTCAATGGGCGAGAGCACGACGGACTTCTTCTCCAGGCCGCCAATAACACGCTCAATAGCCTGCTCGAAGTGCTTCATAGTCACACTATCCGCGTTCACACGGGCAGCTGCATTCATTAGTGGATGTTGGCCTAGGGATAAGATACAAAAGAGGAACGGAGCAGCTTGCACTTACCAACCAAAGCAGCCTCGTTAACACAGTTGGCAATGTCAGCACCAGCGAATCCGGGAGTCAGAGCGGACAGTCTGCCAGTCAGGTAATCCATATCCTCGTTCGTAACAATCTTCTTCAAGTGAACACGGAAGATCTGCTTGCGGCCGTCCATCGTGGGACGGTCAATTGTGATATGTCGGTCGAATCGCCCAGGTCGCATAAGTGCCTTGTCGAGGACATCGGGTCTGTTAGTACCAGCCAACACAACCACCTGATCGGATGTGTTGAAACCATCCATCTCGGTAAGGATCTGATTTAGAGTGCTCTCCCGCTCGTCATTTCCACCACCCATGCTCTGCTTCGATCTGGATTTACCAATGGCATCGATTTCATCAATGAAGATGATACACGGTGTGTTTTTGCGGGCGTTGGCAAAAAGATCTCGAACACGGGAAGGACCGACACCGACAAACATCTCCACAAACTCTGAACCACTGACGCTGAAGAAGGGCACACCAGACTCGCCGGCAGTGGCTTTGGCAAGCAGTGTTTTACCAGTTCCTGGAGGACCGGAGAGAATGGCCCCACGAGGAATCTTTGCGCCGAGCTTTTGGAACCTTTCCGGGCTCTTAAGGAAGCTGACAAATTCCATGATTTCTACCTTCGCTTCATCCATTCCAGCAACATCAGAGAACTTAATCTTGATATCCGTCTCGTGGTTGAAGCGCCTAGCTCTGCTCTTTCCGATTCCGAATATACCGCTCTGGCCACCGGCACCGCCACCAGCACGCCTTGAAAGCCAGAAGAAAGTACCAATCATGAGAAGTGTTGGGCCGAATGAGAGAAGGGTAGCTCCCCATGGAACGTCTTCGGTATATTGAACAGGAATTCGCTCGGAGCTGGGAATTCCAAGCTCGTTCTGTGCCTCGTCAAGTCTGCGCTCAAAGCTATCGACGGACCCGATACTGAAGTAGTAGTGGAAGTTCTGAGAAGTCGCAGGCGAATCGGGGTACATTCGGGAAACGGCATCGCGGTTCAGCTCAACCCGAACTCGGTTGGAGTTGAGAACGGTCAAGCGCTCCACCAAACCCTTGTCGAAGAAATTGTTCCTGAATTCCTGCCACGTAATTTCCTTGCCGTTTTCACCAGGGAAGAGACTTCGGTAGGCGTAATAAGCTATGAGCGAGCTGATCAAGAACGATGCAGGATCGAATTTGAACTCGAAGGCCTGGAAACCCTGCGATCCTTGTTGTCCTTGTTGCTTGCCCTTGTCATCCTTGCCCTTTTCTTTCTGACCTTCGTTCTTTACTTCATTCCATTTGGACGTCAGCTCCTCTCTCTCCTCACTACTCAACTCCTTCAAAATGTGGCGAGTCATCCTCATGTGGTCCATCATCGATGGTGGCTTTCCAGCTATAACATACTGTTCAACGAATTCCCGCACTTCGGCAGACATCCCTTTCTTGTCCATCTTTGCTCGAAAATCGTCAATCATTTTATGTTGCGAACCCGGTAGCCAGTCCTTCATATGTTGAACGAACAGGTCGGCCTGTTGGTACTCCTCCGGAGTCAACTTTGACTCAGGATGAGGCGATTGTGATGGTTTATTCTCGCCATTCTTGTTTTCCCCATTCTTTCCTGGCGTCGGCTTCGATTCATCCTTGCCATTCGGAGGTTTCGGTTCACCGGGGCTTTGCGTAGCAAACGTCCGTCTGCGTTGCGCTGTAAGTAGTATGGATAATCTCGACTGTGGTAGGCGTGTATAAAGCGGTCCTGCGCGGAAAATGCGGTCTGCGGCTCCCCTCGAGTATTGAGCAAGATTGCCTGGCCGTCGGAGTAAGCTGGCCATGGTCGAGGACGGTGAGCCCACAGGCTGAGCGGGGAGGAGCGGATCAAACGGAAATCAGATGTCTAGTATCAAAGATAAACGCCGGAATCCATAGAAGCCCTCGCCAGACAAATCGGGCGTAATGAAGTGTGTTTGATTTGAGAATTGGAGTTTGCCAGCAGAGCTGTCTGCTGCCGTCCGCCGTTTGGGGAGGTTCGTCTCGGCCCTGGTTTTTTCGCCGTTCCGACACCGGCTGAGTCATCCCCATTCAGAACTCAAGGGAAAGAGATAGTGGCCCTCATTCGTCATAGGATGGAGACCTAAATCTCCTATCAATTTCAACGGAGGAACAGTTCGGATATCTAATTCTTTTTGTTTTGGCATATTAGACAGTATAGCGGAGAATAAAATTTAAAGTATACATCTAAAACAGATTGCCCTCCTCTTTCCAGATAGTAGAGTGTGGAGTGTCAACAAAAACTAGGTACATATGCACATTATACACCTAGGAATGCTCCTTGAGCCCAATAATAACGCCATTTCCATACTCCCCATCTGGCAGTTGCTGATATTAAGAGAAAAGATTATGGAGGTGGAGGAGACCCAGTGACGAAGCGTCCGCTGGCATCTGGCATCGCCGAGTAAAACATCAGGAGAATCGTCCTTTTCCGAAGTATTCGCATCAAGCAGGGTTCTTTCGTTTCATCATTAAGCTTAGTGATTGGAAGTTGGATCGCCGCCGAAAACAGGGAAATTAGTCGACATGTCGGCCCAGTCCCATTCGATTGTCATTGGCATTTGCCAGAGATCTTGCGGAACAAACGGCTGTTGGAACGAAGGAGTGATGTTGATATCGCCGCCAGCGTTTAGAGGAGGCTGGCCACCAAAGTTTAGACTGTCCAGCGGGTTGGGGCTAAGCATCTCTCCAAAATTGGGGCCGACCCTTGGCATTGTAGGCATGTTTCCTGATAAATTGTTGGGGATGTTACCTGACGCAGGCATTGATTGGCCTGGGTCAAAATTCGATGTGCCATTCATACCGTTAGGGCCAGTATCTTGAGAGGTTGTGCCGAACGACCGCGGCGAGAAAGGCATGGTCGTAGGTGGCACATTAGCGGCATCGGGGTTGAAACCAGGCGAAGCTACTTCTTCCGTGGCTTGTGGGACATTCTTTGGATCTTCGGACGGTGCCTTGCGCTTTTTCTTGGAATGAGAATCTCGTTCGGCTTTGTCAAGGACTACTTGGGCAATCCGCTCGAATTCGCCACACACGCTGAGCATGCGTTTTATACTTCCGTTGGACTCATCAGAGACGAGTGTTGAAAGGAAATTGACGACAACGTTCATCAGCTTAACATCTGACCGAGCACGTGCATCGTTGGGATTTTGAAGAATGTTGGCGAACAGCGTAACCAGCGCAGAGACCGGATAGTATAATATCAACCTGGTTGTCGGTTAGAAAAGCTTGTTGTGACGTGAAGATATCTTGTAACCTACC
Organism: Aspergillus pseudodeflectus; assembly: GCF_044049435.1. Lineage (NCBI taxonomy): Eukaryota > Fungi > Ascomycota > Eurotiomycetes > Eurotiales > Aspergillaceae > Aspergillus > Aspergillus pseudodeflectus. The sequence continues at coordinate 582,827 of NW_027263792.1, read as the reverse complement.
AGACACAGGCAAAATCACCTTGCGGAATGTATTTGATCAGGTTAATAGAGGCTCTGGCAGCAGTGACACATAGGACTGCCGATAAGAAGACTCGCGGATTGAGTGGTCTAGCGTTCAAACCTTGAATCGCATAGTTGGAGAGGCGGCTTGTCCAGTACCCGTGGTGCACAGACATCCGGTGAATGGTTGTCAGGCAATTGTAATAAGCGAAATGTATGACGACGATATGCAAAATGAGTGGTGTGTGTGATGCTTTTATCTCGTGCTCCGGTCTGAAATCAATTGGGATACTATCTTTCCATTCCTCGAGCTCCTTGTCGAGGTCTCCGATGGTATTGAGCAGTTCACCATCAGATTGCTTAGAAGCTCTGGCGGAATAAAGACGCTTGTAAACTTTGCTCTCGATTACGGAGAACTGACACAGAGTGCGAAACATGTTAAACTTTCCTTTACCGTCGGATAATGGAACGTTGCCGATATTGTCTGGAGGGTCTTCGCTGGGTAATTCGACATTCATGTCATCGTCATCCTGCACAGGAGGGCGGCCGGAGCGAAGACAGATACTATTGCGCAGGTTAATTATATATCCAGACGGACTTGGAAGCCAACGCACTCTTTGTCCAGCAGGTAAGCAATCCAGAACACTCGCTTTCGCTGCTCGGCCTCCACTGGATTAAGCCCGAAGCCGGACCCACGTTTATGGAGTCCGATACTGTGGGACAATCTGATAGCAGCAGCGACTAGGAAGAAAGATGGCTGAGGATTGGGGGTTCCTTGGAGGAAGAGCGACTGCAAGGGATGGTTAGATCTGCAATGAGTCGAAATTGAATAGGCAAACCCACCATGCCTAATAGAGCTTGCACGCTCAGTAAATCCGTATTTCGCATCGTCAACTCGGTCAAGACACCCATAGCATTTTTTAAATAAAGCCATGCTTTCTTATCCTCCTCTTGGGGGACAAGATTACTCATTACGCGCAGCCGATGAGAAATAGCAAGGACCACGTTAATGCTCGCCCACCAGCCAGAGCCTTCGTAAGGGTCGCGGGAATATTGCTTCTCGACGAGATGCATAAAGGTTGGTTCGTGAAAGAGCGGAAACATGCAATTGAAATTGTCGAAGAAATCCCGGAAAAGCGACAATGCTTCCTCTTTGGGAGGCAATGGCTTGAAAACACGGCGAGCAAAAATGTCACTGAAAATCTCCGGTTTCCAGTACATCCATTTGTTATCATCAATATAAGCTGATGATATCATATCCTGGAAAGAAGTATCGCCGGTCTTTTCGTTTACCCATTGAATCCCTTTCGGCGAGAAAATAGAAAACCCGGACGAGGACCCTTGAACCTCATTAGTCTGTGTCAACCTCCAATTACGTATGCACTTACCGATATACCGAGTTTCACCGCAATTGTTCGTTACCAAGGAGCACATCATGTCTGACAAGCCTTCTACTTCAGTTTCAGACTCCTTCTGTGAGTCCGGCGACGTGGCTGTTGTCCGTGGACTAGAGTGTGAATCCATTCGAGGCGTTGAATGCCGTGACAGGCTAGTTGGTTGAGATGGGCCATTGTGAACCGCATTAAACCGGGTTGGGCTGTTCGAGTTGTTCATGCCACCAGCTGCAAAGGATCGATCGGCCAACCGCTTTTCCAAAGTTCCAAGGTCTGTTTTCCCATCATCCTCATTCAACAAGCCGGATAATCGAAGCAATGACTCCATCCGTCCTAGCCTATTTTCCAAACCTTCGATATACTTCGCACTGAAGTCCGGAGATCGTCAGCACATAAACGTTTAGAGGTAAGTCAAGCATTACTAGCGGCGCGGGGACGACGTACCCTTTAGGAGGATTTCGTTTCTTCTCGACCTGCGTAAACACGCAGTCTGTCTTGTAGTTGATACAGTGAGAACATTTGGGCATCTTCCCATCGCATTTGATCTTCTTCTTCCGGCACATATCGCATGCCTATAACCAAGGCGGTCAGACTGTGGAATAAGAGCGCTGTGCAGTCCGTCTAACAAGCGGGACACTCACCCTCGCAATGCGTCTTCGTTTGGGATCATTATTGTCATCCAACCCCATGGAGGGGTCATCATGAAAACTCGGGTTCGGAAGAGCAGCGGTGACCGGAGATCCGTCGTGGCCGTATGCGCCGAAGAGAGGAGTCTGCTGATTCATAAGCATGGGCATGTCAAAGGGCAGGCCATTCGGGCCGTCCCCAATCCCATCCATAATCGCGGGTAATAATCGGTATCGAAACCCTTGGGGGGCTCAAGGCAGTGTCCGATGCGTGAGAATGTGGAGTTGTAATAATGTCAGCGGGCAAAGTCTGGAGCAAAGAAAGGCGGCGGATGCGGGGTTTGCGGCCATCCAAGGAAACAAGGCAGGCGGGAATCTCGGAGATGGTGGTTTCAGCGTGATTGGAAGGTCTCGAAAGGCGTTGTTTTGTTTTTTCACCACTCAACCACACGGCGAGAATCGACAAAAGGAGCGACTAGGGTGAGTGGGCGTGTCAGCATAGGAGGAGGCAAAAAAGTGGATGATGACATGGGGAACAAATGTAACTTAGCGGATGCACGGGCTGGCTTACTCAGTCAACTTCAACAGATTGGCACGTGGCAACCACAACCTGGACCGCCGCCAAATAATGCAGTCAGATGGAAAACAGGGAAATCAATTACCGCGTCTGCTTATCCTGGGAGCCTGGGGTCATTGCTTGGTCGAGCAGGAAAGGGACGAGACTGCGGTCAGGTTACATGTTATAGTCTAGTGCCTGTCAACAAAAATCTTCGACAGATGAGGGTGGATCAGGAACAAATGGAAGAGGGTGACGGGAAAACAAGCAACACGTAAAAACAGTGTTGCCTTTTGTCAACAGTCACCGGGCCCGGAGCAAGGAAGCTAAAGACTTCTTAACCCCGGCGAGCCAAGCTCTTTCGTGCCACAGCTCGGGGTTATCCTCTCTGGCGGCATATGCCAATACGAGATACGAATCGACCAGTGGAAAGCGTCGAGAACAGAGAGGAGAGCACAAACGTCTCGTTCGTCCGGCTTGCGAAATCCCGACTCTCCGAAGTGAGCGGCGTGTGGACCAGCCAGCTCACCTGGAATCGGGCCCGTATCCTTCCGCTCTGGTCACCGCAGTGGCTGAGCCGATCCTAGAAAGACGACCATGCTCGCAGGCGACTGTTCGGCCATTGTCATTTGAGCTTGACAGTTTTGACTCTGGACGATGGGGCTTGGGGCCCATGACCATCGTCCATGGTGAACCTCTAGTTGACCAAATTTGACTCATCCAAAGCATCCTCTGAACGGTCAGAAGCCAGACACTTAGGTTCCGAGTTGCAACACAAGAGTAACGTGACTCGCCCAACAAGGCCATTATTCCGAGGCACATCACTGTTTCAAATTCTTGTCGAGAGCGAATGCGAATGCGAATGCGAATGCGAATGCGAATGCGAGCACGGTAGATTCAGGAGCGGCGATTCACCAATATATACAGTACAATACAAATCTAGGACGAGGCAAAAGGTATATGCTTCCCGTCCTCAAATCCAACCAACGCCACGCTATGCACCCAAAGACAGCATTTTATACACAGGAGCGATAAGGCTCGTACGGGATGCCAACCGCGTATTCTTTTTTTCCGACCGTTCATATCACGCTGTAGTTACCGGCAAGGCGTAATTCCATTCCTTCTGGGCATTTCATGAATGCTTATCCAGGAATTCTTTGGCTTCATTGATCTTCGTCGCGAGATACGGGCTGCCACCGCGGTCGGGGTGGTTCAGGAGCATGAGCTGGCGGTGCTTCTTGCGGACCTTCTCTTTGTTGAGCGTGCGTTCCCTATCATGTGTCAGTCCTGTTGAGTGTGAGATGGATCTGCTCCGGCAGATGCAACATACGGGAGTTCAAGGATCAGTGCGGCTTCGCGGCGGGTCATCCGAGGCTCAAACCCCCTATGGGCAATTAGTACTCGGCGTCACAAATCTCTGGCACCAGAACGAACCCTTTGTAGAAAGCCTTTCCGACAGCATTCACGCCTCCCCGGTACCGACGGAAAGCAACAAAACCAGCGCGGCCCTAGAAGGTAGAAGCAATCAGTCAATCGGGCAGGTCTTGTAGAGTAAATACATGAAACTTACCAGGAAGGCTGCCGTGGCAACACCGAGACCAACAGCAAGAGTTGACGCCATCTCGATTGAACGGTCAAGCCGGGATAAATTCAAAGTAGAGGTGATTCAAGGAGACTCGCCAACCTGGCTCGGAGAAGTGACGTTGGGAGAAGAATGGGCGGCCGTCGAGCAAGATAAAAACTCGGACTGCCGCCTCCACATTCGAACTAGCGCCGGCAGAATCAAAAAACTTCTGTTTTTCGATATCGATTTTCTCCCCGACTTTTAGATAACACCAACAGTTTCCTATACCGGTCCCTTTTGAGAATAAACCTAACAAAGTCCGCAGCCATGAGGTGAGATCTCTCTTTTGATCGTTTCTTGTCTTCAGCCGCCCATCATACTAATATCCCCAAAGGGTCGAAACATGCCACTTCTGCTCTCGCCCGGTATACCCCTCCAAGGGCATCCAGATGGTTAGACTGGACGGGAAAGCTTTCCGATTCTGCCGCTCAAAGTGTCACTCCAACTTCAAGCTCAAGAGACAACCGCGCAAGCTGAAGTGGACCAAGGCCGGCCGCGCCGCCAGCGGCAAAGAAATGATCGTCGACTCGTCGCTCGTCCTCTCCCAGTTCGCCAAGAAACGCAACGTTCCCGTCAAGTACGACAGAAACCTGGTCGCCGCCACTATCAAAGCGATGGAGCGAGTCGAGGAGATCAGATCGCGCCGGGAGCGGGCCTTCACGAAGCGCCGGTTGGCGGGCAAGCTTGCGCGGGAACGCAAGCGCGAGGAGGACAGAAAGGTTGTTGCGGAGGGCGAACACCTTATCCGCAAGGAGCTCCGCGAGAGAGAGGAGGGCAGACCGCTTGTTGCGGAGACGTCGAAGGTTGCCAACAGGGTTCATGGCGAGGAGCGACTCAGACAGAAGAAGAAGACCAGAATCTTGGTCGATGGAACTACGCAAGACGAGATGGATGTGGACTAGATCTGATTTTGGGTTTTTATTTCACTTTTGTTACGATGGAGTTCGGTCTGTTTCATACCTGGGCATTGCCAAAAAGCTACGGCACAGTTTCCATGCGGCTATCAATATTTATATTCTTATCTTGAAGGCATAATGATGAGCCATTTTGTGACGCTATTGGCTCGAGCCTAGACCCCGATCATACATGTATCACCTTCTTAACATCAAAGCCGTCCTTCGATTCCTTTGGGTCAGTCCAGGGAAGCACATACCCCCGTTGATTTGCAATCACTCGTATTCCTCGATCCCTAAAATCTGTAGTGTAGTGTGTATGCCCAAAGACCCAGGTCTTAACGCCACTTAACGTCGGAATCTGAGATACAATATCAGTTCCAAAGGCACAACCCCAAGGGCTGTTTGCGTGCCGCGGATTGGATGTGGCCTGGGTGGAGGGGGCATGGTGTGTCACGACTAGTACAGATCTCTTCTTGTTCTCCGTCTTGTTCTTGCGCTCTATAGACTCCAACTCGCTCAGTAGCCAGGCAAGGTCGGCCCTGTGAGATTCGTTTTGATCATCAACCGTCCAATTTTGAATCTTCTTGAAGTCTTGAATTCTGGACCGGACAATGTCCCTGGCTTCATCTGGAACATCGGACCAGAGCGTGCAGCCAAGAATAGTGACACAGGATCCTGGGATGTCGTAACGTCCCTGATGGAGGAGGATGAGGCGCTTCTTCAAACAGGGTTCCTGCTCAAGCTGGCTTGCCTTTTGTAATCCTGCTGCGAGTTTGTCCTCGTAGAACTCATGGTTTCCAAGGACCAGGAATACAAGCTCAAATCGGTCTGTCTGCCTTTGCAAGAAACTGCGATAGTTGTCGTAGTCCACCAAGCGCCCAATATCGCCAGCAAGAATGAGATGTTTGGCGCACACTGGAATCTCAAAAGACGGGTATTGTTGATTGATCTCCAGATGAAGGTCAGAGAGAACTTGGAAAGAGGCAGACGGGCTATCAGAAACTGACTGAAGTTTCTCAAAGATCATCATGTGTGCCTGGTACAATGTAGGGCTCAGAGGCCCGGCAGGGTGTTGTATGCAGCAGCAGTGCTTACAACGTTGGAAGATTTATAGCTTCAGCTCAGGAAAGATCCTTAGCTACTGACACCGCATCGTCAAAGGCTCGATCTTTCGAATGCGGTAATTCGACAGCGTCAATGTATTTATTATTCTCTCGCAAAAATAATCCAGCCAATGTTTGTCCTTTATCACAAATTTGATTGTTCCTCCAATGCACCCCTGTCGTGCCAAGACACCCCGGATTCCTACACTACGTAACCCAAAAATAATGGCGGCGGACTCTGCCCCTCTCCATATCTGCCTAGAAACCCCATACCACATTTCCTCCCTCTACCTTTCAATATCTACCCAGGACTATCTCAATCGCATCTTCACCCAATCAGTCGCAAATTTCGTTTATTCAGTCTCCACTTCAACCACGCACAATGCAAGTCGAAGTCAACCCCAACGAAGACACAGAATGGTACCCCTCACCACTTCTCCGCCGACCTCCAAACCGGTCTAACTCTAATTCAACAGGAACGATATCCTCCGCAAACACGGAATCATACCTGAAAAGCCGCAGGATCCTGAACCGCTCATCCAAGAAGCCCTAATCGAGGCCGAGCGCAAGGCATACGAGAATAGACTGGAGGATAAGGACCTCGACGAGCTCGATGAACTAGAAGACGAGGAGGACGAGGTATTTCTCAACCAATACCGGTACGATTCTTCACCCACGCGCCCATCCTTCTCTCACTACACAAGCTAACCTACCGGATCCCAGCCAAAAACGCCTCGCCGAACTAAGCACAATAACCCAAGCCTCCGTGCACAACCAAGTCTACCCCCTGCAAAAACCCGACTACGCGCGCGAAGTCACTGACGCATCGGCCAACTGCTTTGTCTGCGTGAACCTCACCTCGTCAGCAAGCAACAACGTCGAATCCCGACTGCTCAGCGAGATCTGGCGGAGGCTTGCGGTCAAGTACGGCGACATCAAGTTCTGCGAGATCCGCGGGAATATGTGTATTGAGGGATACCCGGATCGCAACACGCCAACTATTCTTGTGTATCACAAGGGGGAGATCGTGAAGCAGGTTGTTACCCTTATGGCATTGGGGGGGACGGGGACGAAAGTTGAGGGTTTGTTTTCCTTTTACCCCTACTATCCATGTTTTGCGCGTTTCTGAGAGGTGCTAATTGTGTTTAGATCTGGAAAATATGCTCGTGGGTATTGGCGCGCTCAAGGAGAGCGATGTACGGTTGAAAAAGAAAGGCGACGACTCGGAGGATGAGCGGCCATCAAAGCTGAAGCCGAGTATCCGAAAGACGACAGTGGAAGATGACGATGATGATTGGGACTAGGTGGGTATAGACGGGTACATATATATGAGACGATCGACACTCAAAACCACCAGTGTACGAAATGGCCGTCTGGATGATAGCCGGACAGATGAGCTCGAATGTCGTGCTTCAATGGCGCTCTAGTCCGCAGCAAGCTTGGACGTCTCAAGTCCACTCTTGGAGCTCGGGGCTACGTCTCCAGCATTGGTCCGGCCATTGAAGTCAGTCAGCTAGTCTGCGTCGAGTATGTGGGATAGTGATCATTGACAACGGCGAAGGTAGCCGCCTGTACAGATAACCGAGAAATGTACAAACCACATCCAAGAAAGATGGAAGTAAAGCGAGCAGTGGCATCGCTGATTTAAACATATTCCGAAGTCGAACAACCACACAGATCGCAAACCATGTACTGCAAATGAAAACTGATGGGCACAGCATTTGAAAGCAGCAAAAGTAACGAAACAGCATAATACAATTTCCCATGCATCATACAGCGCCCGCTCAAGGTAGAAACTTCAAACACAGTCCGGATTCCCAATCATACAATCATCACATGACATATCTTGCGAATTTCATAAGTAACGCAAGAGAACAAACACCACTTTTTGCATATACAAAGGGTAAAGAGGGTAACGAAAGCAAGAATTAATCAAATCAACTCATCACCATCCGCCACCGCACTCTCTTCAATCGCAGCTAGCACGTGGCTCTCTCGGAATGCCGGCCCTGTCCCATCGCATTGCGTCACCAGCTTGAGTCTCCTCGTTACCCCGTTCAAGTCGATGAGGCCCTTTTTGAACAGCTCGTGCCCCTGTATAACATCCCACGTCGCCTGTGCATCGAGCAGCTTCTCCCCCGTGTTCTTGCAGTACGTAACTCTATGAAGCCGCGCGGACTGGCCCTCTGGTACTAGGTCTGAATAGAAGTCCGTCGGGGAGTAGGTCATTGGTCCTGTTTCTGTAGGTGCACTGCTTGGGGAGCCACGGCGATGTGTTGGCGTACCAGAGGCAGATGTATTTGTTGTTGCGCGCAAGATCTCGTTTTCGGTACTATATCGGGCGAGCTCGCGCTTCAAGCGCTCATTGTCGGCGAGCAGGGTACTTGATTCAGCTTGCAGGTTTGTAACCTTTTCTTCGAGTTCGCGGACATGGCGCTCTTTGCGTTCGCGGAATGCACGTTGACTATAGACACCACAGAATCAGTCATTAGAGGTTTATTCTACGTATGCGCACGGACAGATATGGAATGGGTAAAGACGGGGAGAGAGTGGGGTCAAACTTACGCCGCTCGATTCTGTGCCTTGCGTTTGCTCTGCGCCGGTGTCATTAGCCCCTCTCTATCTTTCTCTTCGCTATCACTCCGCACCATGCTCGGGTCGGCGAGAAAGTCATCGCGCCCCTCGATTGACCGGGGATAGGGCCCTGCGCTGATCGGCTCACTACTGCCCGAAACGGACTGTTTCGCGTACGAGTCTGGTGGCGATTGCGGTCCGCCATACGGCGCATGAAAAGCCGGGTCAAATGGCTGGTGGTAGTTCTGCGTAGGATGTTAGCAGCGCCATTGGCACCTGACCCCTCATCTCAGCGGTTTCTGCCTACCATGAGGGATCGGAATTGGGGAGTTGTATACGAACCAGAGGATCAAAAGGGCCCTGAACATCATCGCCGCGGTAGTTCTGATTGGGGGTCGGTAGCCCGTATAAAGGGTACGGTTGCTGCTGTTGCTGTTGCGGCGCTGGCGGCTGCGAGGGGTGGCCCGAAAAGTAGGGATATTGATCCATCGCGATGCTGGAGACTGGAATAACCTCTCAGCGGAAGGAGATTATGTGATTCTGCTTATAGACCGGCTTAAACAGCGAGAAGGCAGTTCGTATATATAGCTCTGCTCGCGATGAAGTGACGATGATCTTGCAATCTAGAACCCCCCAGCTGGCTGGGGCCCAGCGACGAAAAAGAACGGCTCGCCGCCCTCATTATTTCCACATCAGGGAAGAATCATCTTCTGGACGGAGCTGGGATGGCCGTGAAGCTCGTCATTGTCAATGATGACAGTCCAAGGTGGTTTACAGAAAAATTAGTCAGTGATTATCGCCCCTCGGGCACGCGCAGACCATCTGCGTTTCTGCTTCTGTCTGCTTCTGGCGGTCTCGCGCAGTTGCCCGATCCGTATTTCCGAGCGCTTACTCAGGATTGACTTATCACCCGTGTCTTGACTAATGCCGTCAACAAACGCGTCAAACATTAAAAGCTCGACAGGTCTAATTTTAGCGGCTTTATCTAGTATTATTGCGATATTGACATCTGAGACGAGAAGTAGATATGGAGCGGTCTTGGATTATACGCAGTGGAGTAGCTGGATTATGAAACAGCCGAGAGCTGTATGTCGCAGGAGCACACAGGGGCCCGACTGTGCATAGCCACGGCTCTTCTCTTATCAACTGCGTCCACATATGAATAGATACAGAGGGAGTGTAAACAGCTGGAGACAAAACTAGAGACAAAGAGGAAACAGCATAGATTGACGTAATACCACCCCGGAAGCGACCCTAGCCAGTTTCCGTCGCCATTCACCTATACGCAAGACGTGTCCACCACTGCCCAGAGCACCGCTTCTCCTCCCGATTACTATACGACACATGGCCGACAGTCTTCGTTCGAGAAAAGGGACACTGCCAGGACACTTGCATCCAACCACCCAACACATCTTCACTAATCGCTCCCCATACCCCTTCGTCCCCGTTCATACGTCAATAAGCCATGATAACAATCTGAAAACGAGAATATGACATGTCGGTGCAGTGCAAAAAAAAAAAAAAAACAAAACAGCATAAGGGAAACGGATAGGCCATGATGTGCAGAAACTAGGGGGATGAGTGTGAGAGTGTAGTCGAATCAAACCGTCCCCAGAGGGCTAGGACATTCTGACGATATTAAGCCGACTGCTGCCGGCGTCAGAATAACCCATACTCCTAAGAAAACTGGTTGTTCGATATTTGCATCTCTTTCAGTCCAGCCACACCGGTTAATAGCGGATGCAATCTCCAGATTGGTTGATGATCCGAAAAAAAGTTGAACAAAGAAACCGGGCGGCTAGGACGTAACATAGCCACAATTAGAAAAGCGCTTCAAGGGTCGATATCGGGGGCCTCTCGTGTGAAAGCTCGTGGTTCGAACCATGACGAGTAAACCAAATTGAAGAGATTGAAAAGAGGCCCAGGAAATGACGGTACCGATAGTCGAGCGGAAAATGGTTGAAAACGCAGTCGGATCGAAGCGGGCGATGACACCGGAAGACGATCGAGAAAACGGGGGTAGATGGCTAACAGAGAATGCAAGAGGAATAATAAATGAAAACAGTAGCGGAGACCCAAGGCGAAAAGTTCCGAACGGTATGCTGCACCTTGCAAGAGGAGAGGCAACTAGAACGACGATAATCCCAGGCTCCTTAGCTAGCGTTGTGCCCACAGAGAGAGAACGCTAGGGTTGCGTAGAATGGAAGGGGATAGCAAAGACAAGTCAAGCTCCACCACCATTGCTGCACATTTAATACCACTGAGGACCGAGCCCATCGTCCCGCTTCGAGCGGCTAGCACCAGGCCCATGAGCACCTGAAGCAGCAACCTTAGAAGCAGAACGCAGCCTAACGCCGAAGACTATGAGATTAGTCAGATTCTAGGAACCAAAGAGATATGACAGAGAGAAACCTCCAACGTGCAAGGCTGCACCGAAGAACGAAACGCAGAGGGAAGGAGTTCCCTACACGGAACCTAGGTTTTAGATACTCACATCCTGTCGCTCCCTCCCACAGCACGGTTGGTATCCGGAGTTTGGTCGAGAGTTCCACGTTCCATGATCTTGCGACGCTGGCTGGAGATAGCACCAGGCTTGGGGGCAGACGAGTTGGCAGGCAGAGGCATGTTGCCGCCGGCCTGACGACGCTGCTGGTCCTCGGCGTCCTTATCCTTCTTGGCGTCTACAATCATAGCGGCGTTCTTCTGGTACTTGTAGACGGTCCAGTCGAAGACGTAGTCGTACTGGAATGATTCACGGACAAACAGGTCGCGGAAAATCTTGCGGAGATACGAGTAATCCGGCTTGTCGTCGAAGCGCAGGGAACGGGTGTAGTTGAGGTAGATGGAGAACTCATTGGGGAATCCACGGCAGAGAACCTCGGTGGGGGTCGTCATCTTCTTCTCCATGATACGGTCATACTTTTGCTTCTTAGTAGCAGCCTTCAGACCCTGCCAGGGAAGGGTGCCACGGCAGAAGTAGAGCATAACGTAACCCAGGGACTCCATGTCATCACGGCGAGACTGCTCGACACCCAGGTGAGTGTTGATACTGGCGTAACGGGCAGTTCCTGTGAGGTTCTTGTTCTCACGGTAAGGGATGTGGAAGTGTGTCTTGGGGTCCCGGTACTTCTTGGCCAGACCGAAATCAATCACGTTGACCTGGTTTCCACGCTTGCCGATGCCCATCAGGAAGTTGTCGGGCTTGATATCTCGGTGAATGAATGACTTGGCGTGGATGTATTCGATGCGGGAGATGAGCTGATCGGCAAGGAGAAGGACCGTCTTGAGCGAGAACTTGCGGTTGCAAAAGTTGAAGAGATCCTCCAAACTGGGTCCAAGGAGATCGATAACCATGGCGTTGTAGTCACATTCGGTACCGAACCAGCGAACGAACGGGATTCCAACACCACCGGCAAGAGACTTGTAGACACGGGCTTCATATTCGAGTTGAGGGTGCTTGGCCTTGACACTTTCAAGTTTGATGGCAATTTCCTCGCCAGAGATAATGTTGGTGCCTGTATCGACGGTCAGTCTCTTTCCTTCCGTGGGCATCTGTGTTGTGGCATTATGGACATACCGAGATAGATGTCGCCGAAACTACCGCTCCCAATCTTACGGCCAATGCGGTACTTATTACCGACGCGCAAGTCCTATGCATTGTCAGAACTCAGAATGGCCAGAGCACCAGAAATAAAGATCAGTCTCACCATGGTCGTCATTTTGCTGGAGTGTGGGCTCAGAGAGCTATAATCTATTGTATGTATTAGAACCTGCAGGGGTCTTAAAACGAAGAGTGTTTTGAAGAGGCCAGGAAAAGGATTAAGTGCGGGAGATGCTTTTGTAAGTTGGAAGCGAGGCTGACAAGTTTGTTAAAACAAAGCGAGGCTCAGCCTTCAGGGAGGGATACCAGGCCGACAAATGGAGCCCGACAAAGGGAGCCTGACAAGGTTGGGAGATATCCCAGGAAGGAGCAGATAGAGCCACGAGAGGGTAGAAGAAAAGTAGAAGAATACAGGCAGAGTCGAAGAGAAAGAACGTACCTGGTCAAAGAAGATTGATAGAAGGATGAGCTAGTGGTGATGTCGACCGTGCCGACCGGAAAGGCGAAAAAGGCGGAGAGGGAAAGAAAGGGGATTCAGCTGACCCCTTCAGCGGCTAATACGACGAAGAAGAGGAGGCGGAAGAACAGCAAAAGCAATGCAGAGCAGGTGCTGGAAGCGAGGAGGATAAAATAGCGTCGAAAACCAAGGACAGGGCCCTTGATATCGGGAAGGTGGGAGGGAGGGAAGGGGGACAGGAAAGAGGAGAGAAGAAGAAGAGTCGAGATGAGAGATTTGATTGATTCAGTCACTGCCAGATTTGAGGGGGCGGGTGATGAGTTTAGCAGATTGGCCCACGACGTACGCGTTGAGTACCAGTATTGTATGGTAACACCAATAGTTATTCACGACGTGAAGCAGTTTCAATTGAATTTGGCTTGAAACAATACAAGGAAGAGGCTATGGGTTTTATATACTGTCAGTGTGAATTCAGGGGATTATTGTCCAAAAAGCACCTTCACTGCAACCAACAAATAACCACAGTGGCGGCGGCATCTCGAATGTCAAAAGGCGTGATCATGACCGTTGGCATCCAGGGTAAACCGATTAGCACTCTTCGGCAGCAAGTGCCTCAACTAGCCCGCTCCTATCACCGCTGGACAGCCCGAGGCTCGTTACTCGGTGGCGCCTGAGACATGGAACTGAGGTGGGAAGATACCAAGAATTCGGCTCTTACAGACAACTTGGAACCCGGATACACCGTACAACGAGATCATGCTATTCCCAGGATATCTCTATGGCAACTTGAATTAGCTAGAACAAAATAGATCCAGTCGCCTCGCATCAGATGACCGGCATCCTCCTCGTATAGTACTACGAGTACATGCTGCCTACTCCGTATACTCCTCTCAACAGCCGCCATCTTCGCGGTTTCGATCCTCCGTATCGTAAATACCACGCCATTCCAGAACGCATCCAGTACCCAGATACACTACGACAAGCGCTTGGGCACAAAGCCACTTTTCCACAGCCCACGCCTTATCTCAGATCCATCAGCTACCTACCTTAGTCTAGGATCGCCCCCTTCCAGAAGAAATTCAGTACATAGTACCCAGTACCTGACGAACAAAAGATTTCGTCCGCTCTACATGGTCAGCTCAAACCACCAACTTGAATAACATGCAGTTCACCCGGAAACCAATCCCTGTGGCCTGAATAGCCTACCAGAATCAAGAGACTTGGGGCTAATCGAAATTTACTTCGGCTTCGCTTTGTTCAATCTCTTACCGGGGCTCACCGCTGGTCCTCAAACAAGGCGATGATGATCACATCCTCGCCGACTTACCTCCGACTTACCTCAGATTCAGACCAGATGACAAGGACGGTGAATGTGGATAAGCTAAAGTGAATGCTGGATCCCTGACTATTCTGGAAGCCTAGTATTCATGCTGTGCAAGACATCTCAATCTATAGCTCTCTTCATCTATAGATAGATACCCACCCTCCATAAGCCCTCCCCAGTCAGCATAAGATCCATCAAAGTCCCCGTTGCATAACCTAACCAGCATCCCCCGTCATCCCATACCCACCACTGCGATAAATCACCTATCTCACCCCGTGCATAAAGTCCCCGAATAAGAATCTCAACATTGAAAAAGCAATACCCCGTCCTTGCCGACGTCACCCGGAGCAACAACTCCACTTTCATACCGACATCGAGTACCGTACAAGGGCAACACCACGCCGGCACCATGGGTTCAAAGTATTGATCAGTACTACATGAAGGCCACATCACCCGTGACGATGCCTCCCAGCGGAGGGAGCTGGTCACTCTTTGAGTCTTGGCGCGTTGGGCAGGAAGGACGATGAGCAATGGTTGGCTGCTCGCTGTTGGCTGTCGGGGTAAACTACTCAGGCCTAAACACCTCACATGGTTATCTCGCCTCGAGTAGTCTGTGTTGCTGCTGAAGGAGACAAACTGCGTATAGTGCCATAGCAGCGGTGCAATTTTACAGATACTAGAAGAATCGGCAGGCTCCCTGGTACGATAGAAGAGTCTCAAACATCACGGTCAGGACGAAGCAGCTTCATTCCCGCTGTCATTCAACCCGGATAGATCAAACAGGGGCATTCATCAAGGAAAAGTAAAGAGTAATAGTACACTTCAGGTAGATAAATAATGAGACTGGGTATAAAAGAGAAATAAATGGGGAGAGAGAGGAAATGGACGGCATCTGAAAACACAAGCAATAAGGTAAAAGCAAAGAAAAAGAAAGAAAGAAAGCAATCAATCGGGGACAGATGATGACAAGCGTCGACGCATCTCAAGGTGATACAAGATTAGTAAGACGAACGAAAACACGGACATGTGTTGCAGATGAACTAGCACAAGAAGCTCAAAGACCAATCGACATGGGTAGACATCATCGTATAGCTTCAAATAGGGTATAAAGAAGTCCTGAGTGCTCCCGGAGCCCTCAAATCATATTCGCTGCTGCATGCCCCTCGGCGGCATTGCGAGGCTTACTCTTGTCAGGAGAGGTCTCTCGCGCTTCTTCTTCGTCCAATCGTCGCCTCCATTCTGCAAGGCTATCGCTCAACCCGGATTCTTTGGTCGGTGTTCGATCAAAGTCCGACTGGGTACTCAATCGGTAGCTGCGGTTCGTACTCTCCCAGTGTGTGCGAAGGGCTTCGAGCTCATTAGCCAGTGAATCGAGAGCCATTGATCCACGATTGTCAAGGAAAGTGTCATCCTGCGACACTGCGCTGTTGGCCCTTGATCGACGAGTACCAGCACCAATGGTGCCGCTAGAGGCATTGCTGTGGGTACGAGAAATGCCGTTGGCACCTTGTCCGTGCTGTGACTGCCGACGGTAATGCCCAACTGAGGCTTCAACCTGATCCAGGAGCATGGAAACCTTTTGCTCAGCGTCCACGGCCCGAGTCTCCAGTAAGGAATTCTCTTGCTTGAGTTGCTCCAGCTCGGAGCGGGTCTTCTCGGTGACCGCCAGCAGCTCTTGCTTCATTGACTCATACTCTGCATGAGATTTGGCCTTCTCTTCCTCAGTAGAAACAAGGCTTTCCTTCAGAGTAGCGACTTGCTCCTCGAGATGCGCAATGGAAATTGATGTATCTTGCTGTAGGTCGGCGATTGACTTCTGAAGCTGGGCGCGTTCGGCTTCCCATTCTGCCGGTGCTTCAGATGGCCCGTCGGAAGCTCGAGCCTGAGCCACTTCTAACTCGGACTGGATCTTGGCGTTCTGGGACTTGTACCGTGTAAGCTCGTCCTTCATTCGCTTGAGCATCTTTTCAGTGCCCTTGACGTAGTGGACAGCGGACTGGTAATCATTCTCGAGTTGCTCTAACTTCTCGCGGTAGGCGCGGTCGGCTTCTTGTTCTCGGGTTTCAAAGGAGGACTTCAACTCATCATGGGCCTTGAGACTGGTGGAGAGCTGTTGCTCCAGTTCCCGAAGGCGGCTTTGCTCAGGAGTACCAAATCGCGAGCCGGGCGATTCAATGCGAGGAGAGCGTCGACTGTCAGTGTAGTTGACACCACGCTCGCCAAGGAGGTCCTTCAAAGCAGTGTGTTGCACGGCCAGGGCACCAGCCTCCCTCTGGTGGGCTTCAAGTTTGGACTTCAGCTCACGGTTCTCCGCTGTGTACGTCTGGCTATCCTTCAGCGCAGCCTGGAGCTGTCTTCGGAGCTGCAAGCCTTCCCTGCTCGCCTGTTCCTGATATGCCTCTAGGCCTGCAATTCTCTCCTCTGCACGCCTCAACTTTTCCGCTGCTTCGTCCGCAGCAGCTTGACTGGCCTTTGCAAGTGTATTCGCTCTCTCCACCTGTGCTTCGGAGCTGGCCACTCGTTGGTCCACCAGTGAGCGTACTGACGTCTCCGAATCGAATGACGAAGCTCGGTCAAGACCAGAAAGGAATGCGTTCTTGTGAGTTTCGGCTTCCCTAGCATGAATCTCGGCCAATTCTTCCGCGTCTCGAAGGCGACGGGTAGCATTCTCTAGCTCGGCCGTTCGTTCTTCGTGCTCAGACCGAAGTTGCAGCAATTTCCTTTCTAAGCTTTCTCGACGCTCACGCTCCTCATCCAATTGCTTCTCCAATACAGCGGCCTTGTTAGAAGACGCAGTTACCGCTTCTCGAAGTGTACCAATGTTTTCACCAAAGTCCTTCAGACGACCAGAAGAATCTTCAAGTCTCTTCGACAGCTCCTCCTTATCCAAAACCAGCTGCTTTAAGGACGATTCAGCTTCAGTTCGTAACATGGACTCCTCCCTGAGCGATGCTTCAATCTGGTGGAGCTGGGCACGCAGGCTTTCCGTTTCCAGAGGGTTGTTTTGCATCTCCAACTCAGCCAGCCGTCTCCTTGTGGCTTCCGCTGTCTCCTCGGCCAATTCTCTTCCACGCTTCTCCTGGTCAAAATCAGCAGTAATCACCTCCAGCTTTGCCTTGAGTTCATTCTGCGATGCAAGGGCCAAGGCCAGTCTGCGGCTTAAATCTGTCGTACGCTCAGACGCCGCCTTATCAAGGTCTTGAGAATGCCCATCCAATGATGGGGTGCTCTGCTGACTTCCACCGTGTGCAGCAAGCTTAGCGCGAGCATAAGCGGCTTCATTGACCGCAATATCTCTCTGCTGCTCAACCTCTGCAACGCGCTTGGATGCAATAGCGGCCTGCCGGTCCACGGTTGCTTGCATTTTCGCTAATTCTGCTCTCATGGTGAGGAAAGCCTCGATTAAGGGGCGATCCTCGTCCGCAAAAGCGTCCGCTGTGCGTTCATCCAAAACAGAGTTTGACGAAATATTAGGAGAGTATCCAGCTTTCTTAGCCAAGGCAAGCTCCGATGCATACCATGCATTCCGGCTTCTCAATGCTTCAAGTTCTTTGACCAAAACCTCCTGGTGGGCGGTTAATCGAGGCGATCGTGGTTCGTCTCCGGTTCTGGAGTTTCTGTAGCCCCGGGAGTCTATTGAACCATCGATACTTGCGTGTCGGCCGAGAATAGATTCGTCCGCGCTATCCAACGAGCTGCGCTGTCGCTGGCGTAATGAGCGCTGGCGAGCCGGCGCCATTAGGGGAGCAGCTTCGCCAGCTTCCATCGCCCGAGCTGATATACGGGATGACTGTTGGGTGGGTGTTCGCTGACCATTCGATTCTTGTGCAGGTCTATAATCTTGGGGTGAGTCTCTTGGTGCTGATTCTTTGTCTCTATCGCCGATCATGGCCCGGGCGGTGTCGATAGGAGGGCCGCCAAACCCACGCTCTTGTTTTGGGGGCGTCTTGCTTCTAGAGTTCATGAGGTTTTGCGGCGTCGGGCCCCTCGGCCCTGGGGTGGGAGCCTGCCCCGGTGGTGGAGGGCCGGAAGGGGCTTGCGCAATAGATGCTCGCGGCAGCCGAGATCCTGGGCCACTTCCAGGTCCAAGCTCCAGGGGCCGATTTGGGGGACTGACCATACTCTCTCGAGAAGGCATTTGACCCCTTCGGAGCTGATCTGGAGGTAGATTCTGGGCTTCGCGGCTTGTTCGGCCAGAGGGCGCGCCCGGCTTGTCTCCAGGACTTATTTTTTTGGGGCCCGTGGCCGGTACTGCCGCGCCATTTTGGGTCTCATTCGGATACCGGATCTTGGTCGTATCAAGAAGATAAGCAGTGCTAAGTTCCACTGGATCTCTGGGAGCAGAACTAGGTTCGCCCGCTAAAACGATGATTTGCTTGCCGAAAGCTGTCATGCTATGTCCGGACCGAGGAGAAGGAGCAGGGCCCATATTTTGGAAGGAAAACCAACGTCGGGTAGATATCCGGAACGCCGCAAGGTCACCGAGGTCGATACCTTCGTCGGTGCGGCCACCGAAGATGTACATCACATCATTGACAAGGGCTGCCGCATGCCCTTCACGAGGAGCTGGAATAATTCCGACGGATTCAAGCTCACTCCAACTGTTCGCGCGGGGATCGTAGGACCAAACGTCATTGAACCATTGCAATCCGTTCGTTCCTCCAAATCTGCCGTGTGTGAGCAATGGTGCTATAGCTGACGTGGGAAAAGGAAAACTTACAGGTACAGTTTATCATTAAAACTGACAATGGTGTGGTTAGTTCTTGCAGGGGGTATTTGACCGGGCTGCGGTCCGCCTTCATGGCTGTTCTTGATAAGCAACTCCCACTTGTTGTTTGGGTTCTGTAGTTGGTTCAGATCAAAAGCGACCAGATCATTGAAAAAGTACCCTTCGACCTGCCCTCCAAAGACATATAGCCTTGAACCGAGGATGTTGAGGGTATGGCCATATCGTCCAGTAGGTCGAGGACCGGGCGGTATCGAACGCGACCATTGCCGAGATGCTGCAGCGGTAGAGTTAGCAACCGCCACAATGGATTGCACAATGGATTGCACACTGGATTGCGCATGGAGAGAAATGGCACATACAAGTATTGAGAAGGTAGAGCGTATCATCCAGAGTGTCCGTTTCATCCACTTTGGTATCACCACCGAAGACGATAAAAGCGTTTCCTACCAACAAGCTCGCGTGGCCCACACGGGGCCCTGGCCCTTCCGAGACGGTTGCAATTGGAAAACAAGAAAGATTTCCACTACTGCTTTCCAGCATCCAAAGATCCCCTTTGACAGTCGATCCGTCTATCAGTCCACCCATCATGTATATGTCACCTTCCTTTGAAGCAACTGCGTTGATTGCCGCGCCATATCGAGGGAAAGGGTTTGCTTGCGGCGACGAAAAATTCAGGCGTCGCTGCGACCACGGATATAGGGATGCGCCAGGACTCGAGTTCGGTGAATTACTGCCGGGTGTAGGTTGGTGAGCGCGCTGGGCCTGGGAACCGTCAGTCTACATAAGGGAAGAACGCCGGTCTCCCTAGCGATCCGGGCAAATGTATCCATAGTGAGAAGATTAGGCTACCAACCTGAGACTCGGATTCTGCTCGTTGTCGCGGGCGCTGCTGATCCGGACTGCTAGCGCTATTGACCGAATTCAAAGAATTATTATAACTACTACTCGGCGTTGGCGTCTGAGAAATAACTGCTCCATCTTTCGGCCCGTTTACCACAGCTCCAGAGCCGGGTGGTGCTCCTTCAGATGTATGAATGTTTCTCGTTGCGGGAGGTAGGCCAGAAGCCTGCTGGTTCTTCTTTGACTTGAAGAGGAATGCCATCGTGAAAGATATATATCGTAAACAGTCGTTCAAGGCGGAATTTCAGGGTCGGGAGGCAGCAGGCGGAGGATCGGACAGAATTCCGGAGGCTGAGCAAAACTTATGTTGTCAAGGACGAATTGCGCGATGAAAAAGAGAACCGATGCTGAATGAGTGAAAAGAATAATGGGCGCCAGGCTCAAGGTGAAAGGAGCGGAGGACGCAGTGAACGCGCTGTATGGGGATTAAAAGTTATAATAAGCAAGTCGAACAGTTGTTGCTGGCCGAGACACTGGCAACGCTGGTTGTTCGTTCGGCTAACGCGAGACAGGTGTCCATCCAAAGTCCGATCCGCTCGTCGTCACAAAGGGGGGAGGTCAGAATCTCCTCCGGTTCTCGAAGCGATGCTATGAAACCTCGATCCCGGCCTTCAAGGGGTATGGGGGTTCCTATAGTAGGCGATAATTAAGGGACGGAAAAAGAAGCGGAGAAAAGAAAGAACGAAATCGCCCCCCGTACAGGAGAAAATAAAAAAGTGAAGGGAGAAAACGAACCGGAGGGAGAAGGCCAATTCCGATCACAGCAGGCCGAAAAGGGTCGAGGAAATAATGGGGACGAGGGAGCTGAGAACTGGAGAGGGAGAGAAGGGGCAGGAACAGGAGCAGGGAAGACTCCAGTGTTTCGACCTTCGATTGGCTTAGATAATTCTCGTTGGCTGTCAACTGTTGGCGGTAGTTTCGTTTAGGGGGGAGGACGACACCGCCAGAAGGCCCAATAATGAACGGAAGGCGAGCAATAGAATCGCTGCATTTCAGTCTCAACCCCGAGGAGGAAAAAGAAATAAGCTCAAGATCCTCTCCAACGTGCTGAGCCAGAATTCTATCTGCAAGCTGCCTACCACAACGCAGCTACAAATCGTCTACTACATAACCAGTTGCTCAAGTGGTTGACAGTCCCATCGACGTGGAATCGAAGCTACTTCAGCAGGCTACCCAGTCCGGTGGAAATCCAGGCACAAGCTGGAGATTGGCTGCATATGCTACTCGGGAGAAACGCCAGAATCCAGCACCAATGCACCTCGAGAAATCAAAAAATGATGCCCACAGGTTAGCATTTGGCGCACAGTGTTGGTATCGGGCTTACACGGTCAATTGATTGCAGCGCAAGAATCAAAGAGCACTCTGGCAGAGCGCACTTCTCGCAAAAACCCATCCAAACCCCTCACTTTCCTTGCATGCGGAGCGGTGCTTGACCAAGTCGGCCGCAGCGATCTTCATTTTTCTCATCTTAATCCTTGGTGTTGGCTGCCGTTAGGGTGGGGCGCTGATGTAATCTCAGGGAACAGGTTCATTCTCCACGTGATGCCGATCAGCCTCCGATCCAAACAGGTGGATAGCGGAGGCATGTAATCGAGTTTTTTTTCAGGATTGGGGTCAGGAGGGTGAAAAGAGCTGGCGGTCAATTCCAGAAAAACCGTCACAAGATGGATGGTACATGCTCTTTGAGTAACGACGAGCATTCGAAGTCGAGAATCTCGATAACCCATCCATGGATTTAGTTGTCCACTGGTTCCTGGCGCGCTAGCCTAATCAAGTTACTCCAAGCCACCCTTTCCCGCTCCAAAATTAAACCACCTGCAATCCGTGGAGCATTCGCTGGTGGCTAAGAATCTTAACTCGAGCATGCTTTCGACGTTTGACAGGGAGACAACTCTTCAGAAGCAACGCATCAACTCTTGAGTCTAGAGCTGACCGATTCATTTACTGAATGTGCAGGGCGGATACGAAGAATAGCTCTCGGCTTCATCTTGTCATGGGTTCCATTGAATGCACGGCCCCGTCTGGGGCTCACCCAAGTCTGATAGGCTGCTAAAGATGGTCTCGCCTTGTTTGTGTCGCCCACTCTCGCCTCGACTCCAGCGTTTGACTGAGTATAGTCTGTACGGGTTTGGGCATCCCTGACTTGATTGATGGCGTGGCACGTGTTTTCTGTGCTTGTTTGCTATGAAGAAAATACAATTGCCTGTCTAAAACTGCAACCTTCTGGTAATCCCGAGTTTGTATGATATCATTGAGATAAAGATCACTTGGTCAAAGTATAGAGCATAGCGCCGATTACAGCCATGGCTCAATGCAGACACTTCGGTACTTGAGCGATTTAAGCACCCCATGGCCTTCTTCACTGAGCACTCCAATGTGAGGTCTCGGTTCGTCATGCACTTGCTACGTACGCCGGCGATGTTCCTGCAGAACACTGCACTCTGCAAGGAGCTTCGGGTCTCAAAGTCAATTGCCAAGGTATGTAAATGAAAAGGGACCTGGTCATGCCAATTTGCTGAAAGCCTGGCTCTCTGACATGCCATGAGGTGGAACGGTAGTAATTGGGTTGCATCGTAGCTATATGATATATGCATCAAACTGCCCTTGGCGACTGGGGGCGATCCTGAACAGATTGCGGATCATACTAGTACTACTCCAGCACTTCCACATTGTGGTATCAACTGAGATGTAGGCTATTGAGCTGTATAATCTTCAGCAATCGCAAAAAAAAAAAAAAAAATCGATATGCAAATCTGTTAAAGGACAAGGAGTGGTCTCTCTGTTACCTAGGTACTGTGTATGTATATAATCACGTGCACACCTCCCTGAGGGACTTCGTACTGCGACTAAGCTCTCTGTGATCTCTACCTACAGATACAACCACGGCATCTCTCGAATACCGCGCCCGATGGCTGACGCTGGTTTCGCGTCTTCAGACCAACCGCCGGTCTTCAATTATGTCCTCTCTTTCCTCCTCGTAGGAATGGCCTGGGGTGGGACAACCCCTTTTATACGCCGGGCCGCTAAGGACTTTCAAGCTCGACAGGAGGCGCACCAGGATCAAGCGCAAGCGACCGAGCTGCGAAATACACAGTCTACAGATAACGAGCGCAGCAGCGATGACAGCGAAAGCGACGAAGACCAGCCGCTACCCTCCCCCTCGAACTTCGCGGAACCGACCGCAACGGACACCACAACCCCCGAGCCGGCCTGGATGAACCGCTCGGCCTCGTCTTCCTCCTGGTTGAAAACAAAAATAATTACCATATTCTGGACCGTGGTTAATCTCCTTCAAACGCCGGCGTACTCGATTCCGCTGGTGATCAATCTGACCGGGAGTATTTGGTTCTTTTTGCTGGTTGGGAAGCATGGTGAGCTCTTCCCCTGTCTGTTCGCGGATGCGCCGATTGAACTAATATGATATACATAGAACTCTCGTTAACGGTTCCCCTGGCGAATTCGAGCGCTTTTCTGTTCACGGTTCTAGGCGAGTGGTATGTGGAGAAGAAGGTGATTGAGAAGGAGACATGGCTAGGGATGGCGTTGGTGCTGGGGGGTATAGGTATTTGCGTGCAGTCGAAGACATAGTGAAGTCAGTCGTATCCGTAGACTTTAAGTTCAGACCCGTTGGATCCCGTGTTCTCGATAATATGGTTTGCAAATATGGTGATTTACAGAGACAATGAAAAAAAAGGGAAAAAAAAACAAAAACAAAGAGAGTAAAAAAGCATGTGCATCATCCGTGAATCGAACACGGGCCTCGTCGATGGCAACGACGAATTCTACCACTAGACCAATGATGCTAATATATTAGAGCTAGGCGGCTTTTTACTCTATAATTTAATTATATAAATATAGCCCTAATCTCTGAGGCAGGCCTTGTGCTTTCCATGCTTTCTATCCTCGATACTGTATGGTCCTGAGTAACCCTGATTTAATGTTCTTTGCTCCTGCATATAGTATGAAGCCGTCTAGCATACCGCTCTTTTCATGGCCTAAAGGTATATGTGCCTAGCATCACGGGCTTTATTATATATATCGTCGAGTATTGGGCTCCAATGGGCATGCGATCTAACCAGAGCTGCCAACTGGGCGCCGAACCGTCTAGACTACCATAGCAGTCACCGTGAGCGGTAAGCCGCAAACAGCCCACGGCCATCTGGGTTTACTACCCACCATGGAAGGTACCACGTCTGACCTTGGGAAGGCGAGTACCTGCTTCCGTTGGCAGGAACCAAGCATCCACGACATCAGGACTCGACTAGGCCAGACTACAGCATCAGTTACACACTCTCCCCAAGCTACTGCCGCTTACGAACCTCTATCGTTAACCTATGTTCTATCCTTCAGAAATCTTAACCTTCACCCTAAGCGCCATATATAAACTCCTAACGATGCCCCCCAACCAAGGAAAGATAGACGCACTGGGTGGGAATGACCATGGATTCATGAACCGGCACAGAAAACTGTCCCCCGACAAGTGCGAGGTTATCAATGAGGAGGACTACAACCCCCCATCGAAGCGGCGAACCTATCTCCTCGGAAGACTAAACACGGTCCTCAACAACCGGCCTGTGCCAGCTAGTTTCTGGGCCGCCTTGCTACTCTCGGACATGGAGATGCTGGAGAAGATGGTCATCGGGGCTGAAAAGTCAACATTCCTGCTGGAGTTCTGTATACACGGGTGCATGGCCCTGCCCCTTCTATGGAAACAGTGTCGATCAGAACAGAGGGCGACCACAGCCCAAATGCCCCATCCGCCAGCCGATGCTGAAGTACACGGAACGCTGCGAGAGGAGCAGTGGCACAACCACCAGACGAGCGAGCGAGAGGGCGGAAAGTGCGTCGTTCAACGGGTGGCACCCATGCAGATCGTGGAAATATACCCCCGCTCTCTATCTAACCCAGAGCTGAGTCGTCTAGCCAAAGCATACCCGCCATTTTGGGACATGCTGAAGTACTTTTGGACACCCAAGCGGATCGCAGAATGGCGACAGCAGATATTCTCGGACCGCCGCAGCCCAATGCAGGCTCTCGACAACTTGTCAAACCTGATGTGCTTATCGGCGGATCTAAAGCAGATGTGGGCATTGGGGATATTTGCACTAAAGCCTCTCGTATATAGCGAGGACAGAACGCAGCTTGAGGTGCAATTCTTCTGGCAACCACGGCCTGGCCACTCAATTAGCCAGCACATCCCGCTCTTGACACGACCTAGCTCGTCCCGAGACCTGCCCGGGTTGGTTGAAGATGACGTGGTTCAAACTGGATCCGCCTTCTTGAACGTCAGGTCCGAATGGCAGAAGATCATGAGCGGCCAACGCTTTACATTCACGACACCCGACCCCATCAAGCTACCATTGCCGAGTAAAGAGCTCTTGGAAATGCAATGGGTGCTGACACGACTGGTAAACCTATCTGGGGCTGGATTATTGCCGGACGGACACGAGCTTGACCACTACGAGAATGACGGCACCCACCGCTTCCAGCTTTTCTAAGGGTCTCTGGTATTGAGAACGCTTAAGCACTGTGAACTAAGTCCATGATGAAATACCTGCAGCCTACCCAGAGAAGCCAATCAATCATTATCCTATTGCTGAATTTCCAGTATGTTCAAAGTATAAACATGAGCTATAAACATGAGGCCCCCACAATCCATGCGGGTGTATACAAAACGGCAAACCTGATCTACAGAGACTGCATTCGAGCTGCACTCTTCTCGCGTTCAGATATACGAACCATAAGCTCAGACTGTAGGAACAGACCATTTCGCTGGACACTCTGCCAGGGCTGGGAGGGGTCAACGAGAACAATATCATACCTGAGAAAGATCTGCAGCAACATTAGCAGGATACTAGTAGAGACACAGAAAAGAGAGATACCCACCTCAGCAATTGCCTTCGAAACCTCAATAAGTGCCACTTGCTTCCCCAGACAAGCATACCTCCCAGACCCAAACACGAGCTCCTGCGTGCGGTTCATCGCCAACAGTTTCTCTTCATCCTCGACCTCCAACCACCTCTCCGGCCGGAATACGTCCGCATCTGCCCCATAGACCTTTGGATTCCGGTGCACGCCCCAAGCCGAGTACCCGATCTGCGTCCCTCCGGGGACAAACTTCCCACCTAGGGTGTCGCCACCGGGAGGCACGACCTTCTGCATGAGGCCAACGACGGGCGGCCAGATGCGGAGGCATTCTTTTACGCAGGCCTGGAGGTAGGGGAGGCGCTGGGTTTCGTCGTAGGTGAGAATGGGACCTGAAAGGTTACCGCTGGAGTTGGCGGTGTCGAGCTCGGCTTGGAGTTTGAATAGGACGTTCGGGTTTGTTATTAGGTACAGGACGGCGGTACGGATTGTTGTTGCTGTTGTGTCGGAGCCGGCGAATCTGCGCGGGTGGATGCGTGAGTGGGGAGGTGGATGTGATGCAGTGTAACCGCAGATAGAAGAGTATGGGGTCTCACATTTGAAGAACTGTTTCCTGCTCTGCCTCTTCCTGGGTCAGGCCGTGGGTAACGAAGGAGCCGAGCATGTCGCGACGGACTTTCTTGTCAGGGCCGTAGCGTGTTGCTACGATCTTTTTGGCGACGCTAAGCTTCTGTTAGATGGCCTATATTGTATCTTGCTAAGAAAGAAGGGTTTTTACCCCATCAACAAGCCGGCACCCTTTGTATCGCTGGGAGTGGGCATGGCTAGCTGACTGATACCAGGAAGGCGCACCACCTTCTCCAAGATTGGCAGCGTCGAGAACCACTCGAAGATAGGAAGCATGGCTGTCTGGTTTGCGATATATCCGTGTAGATCTTCGTTGTGCTCAAGGAATCCCATGGCTTCACCGAATGCGACCGCGCTGATGACATCCAGAGTAAGGAACTGGCAGAGACGCGCAAAGTCGACGGCACGAAACTCTCCCACGCTTGAAGTATATTCGTTGCGAATGAGCTTGAAGAGGCTTATCAACTGTTCGTTAACGCTCTGCTCTAGATGTAAATTTTCTTTGCCCGAATACTGTAAAAATGAAGAAATATTCGTCAGCTTAGATGGCTGGTCCACGGAGCTCGAGGAATACCACAGACCCCTGGTATCAGCTTGTTACGCAGATCAATATGACGTTGCTCATCGCGTTCACAGAAGACGTGGTTTAGCTTGTGGCTAAAAGCCGTTGCGTTGTACCAATCTGACCGCGTATACGGAGATCGCACAGCGCTCATCCTTCGAATGATCTCGGGGTCATCAGTAACCAGATCGTTTGGGCCTATTCGGACGAGATGGCCTGACGAGACCGAGTTAATGTCATATGCGTGTAAATTAGAAGCAATGCGTGCGCACCGTATGTTTTGCATGCCTCTGCAATGTCCAGGTGCATACGGCCATATAGCGTACTACGGATCATCCATAATTTGGTAGGGCCAGCGACAAAGGGACCGGGAAACTGTCTCAACCGCAGATAAGAGCGCAGGAGGCGGACAAGTCCCGCGGTGAGGATTAGGACGATGCCCAAGGTGTAGAGCGACGATAAGCTGCCGAGCATGCTGAGAATGATCTGCACAGGGATGTCAAATTACTGAACAAAGCAAACAAAGGCTCTGGATAGAACAATAGCTTTGTTCTCCTAAAGAGACCATCACATGACAGCTGCTAGTGCGTATGCCATCCCGTGCCCGATTGGAAAACAGGAATTATTATTGACAGCGGCCGCTCCCGATCCCGAGTTCCTCTTCCAAGTTCCCACTGTGTGGATCCGGCAGACCAGCCACCATGTCTGAGCGCGACAACGAGCAGTTCATCGAAGTCGAGGTCTGTGAAGAATGCGGGTTAAAGATCGGCTCGCTTTGTTGACAGGTCAACTAGGATGATGCGGACTCTACCCTCGGATCGCTGATGCACGTTCCCCACCCAGATCCACGGTCCCGGGTGCCCCTTACTGACATGCCCCAGTGCGAGCGAAACGTCCTCGCTAAACAGCTTGGTTTTGCAGTTCGAATACGAGAATGGACGGTAAACACCCTCTGGATCCCGCTGTTAGCCCTTGCTAATAAACATCGAATGGGTAAAGGAGGTACCACTCTTACCGGTCTGGGCGTAAGTAGAGAGCGCGCAATTCGTTTGACTTTGCTGACGTTTATTGAAGACTATGCGTTTCCGAACGACGAGGTATGCAATCGAAACCCTATCTGGCTCCTCCCCGATGAATCGCGATCTTACCCCTTAACAGGATGAACTCGACCGAATGGACCTCGAGCATCACATCTTCCTCCTCCTCCTGGAAGGAGAGTTGCACCTAGCCCCGCTGAGCGACCCACAGCGTATTCTTGATATCGGTACGGGAACGGGTATCTGGGCCATCGACATGGCCGATAAGTATCCAGGCGCGTCTGTGATTGGTACCGATTTGTCACCTGTTCAGCCATCCTTGTAGGCCGGACTTGTTGTGAGAACCCGAGATAATACCGGCTGATGAAGCGATAGTGTCCCGCCGAACCTCGAATTCCAAGTCGATGACTTTGAGAATGAATGGACCTTCCGGCGCGAGTCTTTTGACTTGATTCACTCTCGCCTGTTACTGGCCAGTGTCTCTGATTATCCGAAGTTCTTCCGCCAAGCTCTAGAGTAATCCAGCCCCCCTCGCAAACTGAAGCCCTTGTGGAAAGAGTCGAAGACCGGACAGAAGTTAACCAGAGATTTCCTTGATTAGTGCTCTGAAGCCGGGCGCGTATATGGAAATGCACGAGATCGACCCCGGATTCGAAACTGACGACAACTCCATCCCCAGCGATAGCAGTGCCCTGCAGTGGTCGAACCTCTTCTTCGAGGGCTGCGAGAAGATTAACCATCGAATTCCCTCTCCCGAAGAGTACAAAACAATGATGGAGGAAGCTGGCTTCGTCGATGTGAAGCTCAAAGTCTTGAAGCGCCCGTCGAATCCATGGCCGAAGGACAAGAATATGAAACGACTTGGCCTGGTGAGTTAGCTAGATACCCTCGCTGCCTCCAAATAGGTAACACTGTAAGGAATAAGGAAGGCTTGGATTGCTGACAAAATGCCCGTGGCACAGTACACCCTGACCAACCACCTCAACGGACTACACGCTTTCACCGTGGGCCTCTTCACTCGAGTCCTTGGCTGGTCAACCGCAGAAGTCGAGGTGCTCATCGCAAAGTGCAGAAAAGAGTGGAAAGACAGTTCGATCCATGCTTACCAAAGAGTGTACGTGTCCTGTCTGATATCCCCTCATCCCAATTTCTGATACATCAACTGACTCCACCTAGGATTTTTGTCTATGGGAAAAAGCCCGAGATACCGTCTTCCTGAGGCTTACCCATTATTTGCGTTGCAATGATTGCGCTTCTCTGGCCTTTTTGCATTCAGTTATCGGGGCTATAGATTGTATAAAGAAACCCCTAGTTTTGAATTTTTATGAATTTATTCACGAGAGCCTTTACATTGGAACTTCATCAACCAACCTGAGCCATGTATTGTGTCTGTCATGCGGTAGGACCACGGCGATGGGTGTCCCGGAATGCAAGGAAGGATGAGCTCATCTAGTTCTACTCAGCGGCCGGTTCGAAAAGCGTCTCGCTCGGAAGAATACTCCTAGTACCGAGATAAGAGGAGCAAGCCAGAACATCTCTCAATAAATCGTACGTTATCCCGAGCTATCATCGTAATCTACATACACAACATATGTACCGATTATACCCCATCCAGGTATGTAGGTGCCTGGAAAACATCGGCGCCAGCATCAAAATCGAGTCAAAATAAAGAACAAAAAAAAATAAAAATCATATTATCAAAATGCGCAGTCATGATGGTTCGCAACCCGCAATCCCGGTATAATAAAAGCCAAACCGTCATCCATTTTCTTTATCGTCGTTGCAACATGCTGAATCTGCAGTGAGAAGGTATAAGGAAGCGTCCGCCAGTGAAATGCTTGGAGGGTACAATGGTGTGAGACAAATCGAACTGATGAAAAGAAGATGGGTATTATACGCCCCGGAACTAGAAGGAGAAGGTGTTAGTTTGTATGGTCGAGTGGAATGTGCAAGAGAGTAATATAGAAGGAGATGGCTTACCATGCGCACGGTCAAAAACCACATTGCACCTAGAAACTTGAAAATCGACAGACCCGCAACACTCCATAGCACAACAGCCATGTAAATCATAGATCGATGATTTTGCGTGGACTCGGCTTCCTCAGCGGTATCGCTGAAGCGATCAAGACCCGCAGCACCGAGGACGACAGCGCCGAGAGCAAAATTGCAAAACACCCAGACGAGAACGACGGCTGATCGAAATCCCTTATAGTAGTCGGCTTGCCGTTCTTCTTCGGAGATGACCCTGATTTCCTTGGGTGGCTTCTGGGCGAATTTCGCGAGTTCGGCTTCGTACTGCGCGTTGAGATCGCCGTCGTCTTGGGGGATGTTGACGTCGACTTTGCCGCCGGGTTTGACGGTTGCGGAGCCAAGTTTTTCGGCCTTGTCATCACCCTTTGTACCCCATGTGATGTCATGTGTGTTGCAAAAGGCGTAGATGTTGAGGACGTTGATGTAGGTGGGGGTTAGGAGAATGTATTGGATGAACTGTGTCGGTTAGTATCCCAGCTTAGTAACTTATGAGACTAGAAACTTACGCAGGTAAACATATGCCAGGGATCCATGAATATGAGCGATGCGACAAACCACATGACGTACGTTGAGCCAAGGGAGACGATGATGGAGAAGAAGGTACTGTTGGTAAAAAGCGTCGAAAAGGTGAACGTGCCGTCCTCGACTTCCTCTTGAATGGACCTGACCGTCACGAAAATTGCAGCGAACGCGAGGTATATCATGATGAACACCCAGAAATACACCATCGTCATGTACAGTTTGTTGGATCCACCCGGGCGGTTACCCAAAGACAAAACGAAGCAGGTTACCAAGGTCGCAAGATAAAGCCATTCGAAAACTACTCCTAGGACTTTACCAGCAGTCCCTAAGAGGTCCGCGTCGCCGAGGTACGTTGTGAGGATGTGGAATACCAAGAAGAAATTGCCCTGCAATGATTAGTCGTCACATTCTATATGCGTCCAAGGGAAACACTTACAATACCAAACCAAGCGAACAGCATGTT
The DNA here is from genome assembly GCF_044049435.1 of Aspergillus pseudodeflectus. Lineage (NCBI taxonomy): Eukaryota > Fungi > Ascomycota > Eurotiomycetes > Eurotiales > Aspergillaceae > Aspergillus > Aspergillus pseudodeflectus. The sequence goes on along the minus strand of NW_027263792.1, from coordinate 551,937 downwards.
GATGGTTTGATAAAGAGTCTCAATAAACAGCATGAACTTGCGCATGAAGCTATGGTCGCTTCGCCAGAGCTGGTAGAAATGGGTAATGGCGTAAACAGCAGCGAAGAAACTACCGTTCAACCATCGGCGGCGCTGGAGGATGAACTCTGCCATCTGATCCGGGACATCGGTTTCACCAGTCGAAGACTTGACGTATCGGAGTAGCCATCGGCTGTTGCGCTTGGCAACTATTTCAAAGCAGAGGATTCGATCCTCAGCCAGGTACATGTTCGCAGTGAAGATTCCCGCATTGGCGCCGTGCATCTTTTCACCCAGGAAGTACCGCTCTAGCGGCCCTTGACCATTCTTGCCGTTTTGCAGCGCGATATAGCGGTAGGCAGAGAACGCACCGGGAAGCACCGAGATGAACCCGAAGGCTGATTCCAACGGCTTGTCGAGAATGTTACTCAACTTGTACTCGAAGTTTTGACCGGCGACCAGCGGATTGAGTAAATTCTTTCCTTTGTTTAACATGACCTTGATCTCACCGCAGGCTCCTCCGCACATTGGCTCCACATCAAAAGCCTTCCATAGGCGATAAATAGAGTCCTTACCGGGCTGAGTACCGGCGTCGAGCAAGACGCAAATGTTGGGATCTAAAACGCGACCAAACGCCTGGAAGAACCATCGGTGCGAGTTGATCTTCTTCTGGTTCTTCTCCTTCAGACAGAAAATCATCTGTACCGGAACCCCAGAACGGGGCTTGAGATGGACCTGAGTTCCCTTTAGCTCCAGACCAACCTGCGTCGTGTACTCATAAATATGCGCCGTCACATCCTTCCCGTTGACTTGCTGCTTGGCAATTCCGTCCTGGTAGCAACCTAGACCGGCGAGCACGGCGCGAGTTCGCGGGTTGATCTTGGCACGACCGTCACTGATAACACAGACCACGATCTTCTTCCATGCATCCTTACCCCAGGTCTTACTTCGATCTCTTGAGCACATGTGTTCGATGTTCTTGAACACACCAATCAATGTGCGCGCAAAAAGGAAGTCATCCTCGTTGTACATTGTAATCACAATAAAGAGCTCCGTATGTCGCTGTTTGGCGAAGAGCTTCTGACGTAGCGTGAAACGCTCCTCAAAGAAGTCTGCCGGGTCGCAAGTAGCCGCCGAATAGCGCATATGCGTGAACTCGTCGCGTTGGGAGTTTTCGGCGTGAGGGACCTGGTTGAGGAGCTTGGGTGCGATGGGACAATCGAGCACCAAGTTACCTTGGAACAGTTGAACTTCTTTGACTGTCTTCCATCGCCGAATCGGAGCGGGGCTTGGTGTTGGTGCAAGCTCTTCCTGATAGTCGTCGCTGTAAGGATTTTGGGCTTGGAAGGGGTCCTCGGGTTGTAGGATCGGCTCATCATCGTGGTATGATTGCTGGTGCCCAGGATATTGCCCCAGATCGTAATCATCGGGGTCCGGTGTGACTGTTGATTGGTATGGTTGGGTATAGTACGCATCGTGGTGTGCTTGAGGGTCTACCGAGTATTCGTACCCTGGATAGCTCTGCTGGGGCTGCGCTTCGTAGGCTTCGTTATGTCCATAGGAGTGAGGGATTCTCTCAACAGAAAACTATACACAAAGAGGCAAATCTTAGCATTGGCAAAGACAGGATGTATTGGCCAATGTATCTCACCGTGGGTTGCTCCGCTAATCGATCACTGGAGGGCATCAGGTGGTCGCGCCGCCCATATGGGCCATCGGAGAGCTGGTAGCCATCGAGGGGCCGGCCAGGCGACGGCGATCGATTGCTCAATGTGCTCGGTTGCATTATGGGCGAACGTGTGTCGTCCCCGTAGGGGTCTCCTAAACTTGGATGTCAGTAAATTGCGAATGCGGAGTAAACGTATGCGCAAACGCAATGGCAAGGACAGCGGTGAAAGCAACCACAACAGCCTCGGCGGCAGCACAGCGACAGAGGAGCATTTAGGGGCTTGCACGGTGATAGTGCGAATCTCGTTGCCCCTCAAGTCGCCCCAATCCTCGGGAGCTAGAGTTTCAGGAGGGAAATTTGATGCCGAGAATGAAGGGGAGTTGCCGCGCAATGTCGTGCGCACGCCGACCAGCCAAGCAGCGCAAATAAGAGCAGGGAAGCAATGGTGTACTGACCCAAGCGATTATAGGACATGTTGGCGGCAGACTATCGAGCGATCGGCCTGTTCCAATAGTGGGTGACCCCTTTGAGATTCTTCAGAGAGTTGGAATGCGCTAGATGCAACCGTCGTCGTAGCACACCTGTGAAGCTTAAAAGCCCCCGGGGAGGTTTCGAGCGTGGAAGGGGGACAGGATCTGTACAACAGGGAGCAAGGTTGTTGGAAACAGATTATCGAGAGTACGAGATCAGGAAGAAGAACACGGTGAAGAGAAAGAAGAAGCGAGGCTGAAGCTGAAAGAGGGCAGCCCCAGCGGCTGCTCCCAAGAAACCAAAGTCCAAGTTATTGAGGCGTGGAGCAGCGCCACAGTTGTCCATGGATAAACGGACCTAAAAAAAAGGTGCCTAGATACTCTTTGGATCTGGGGGAACGAGGAGCCTTAGGTCGATAGTAGCTCGCTTTTACCATGATCTTGCGTATCTCCACTAACACTGACTGAATCTCCCAAGAAGGAACCAACCTTGCCTCATCCACATGTACAGCACTGGGCAGAGGATTTCTGGCGAGACACGACTCTGCATCTCCGAGTCCTTGATTGCTTTGATGCGCATGATCCCCTTCGTTTATTCTCCACCCAATGATGGAAATCAAGGCTCAACCGTGGATGGTTGGCCCAGCGACCGCGGATCCTCAGCGTCAATTGACTGATTTGATCCAGCGATGGAGCTCCGACACGACGACTCACCAGCCTCTGTGGCGGTGCATATCTCTTGAACATCAATCTGATTCGCTTCGTCTCCTCCGTACTTTTTGCCCAAGTCCCTGCAGTTCTTTTTTTATCTATCTTGGAGCCTACTGCTACGAAACAGTTTGCCAATCTTTGAGGTTTCGGCAAACTTTTTGAAACTTCAACTGTGCTGAAGTCTGGAAGTGAGGCGGGGTAATCTCATTGTCAAAGAGCTTGTCTATGGTCCCAAAGTGCAGAAGATTGTATGTTCCATAACCTGACATATAAACTAGGCTATTCGTTGTTCATCAGTGATGCTCTTCTGAAAGAGTGCCCAAGTGGTGATGAGGAGAGTCTGGGGCTGATAACGCGACTACCCAGGTATACTAGTAGTTTAAACTACTCAGTATTCATGCGCAGCATGGATGCTTGACAAAGCCCCCTATGGAGGAACAGTGGCGCCTCGAGTCTTCTTTGATTTCGATTGTCAAAGCTGATCTACTAGTTAGTTCCTTATGATCATGGCTCGCTCTCGGAGATTGAAAATTCTTTTTTGTGGCGATTGAGTTTGCTGTTGGAATTTTAATGCCTCAGGCAGGAAGGCCCCACGTCTCTATCGATAAAGGTCGTGGCACGTAAAAAACCCCGCCTCCATCAAGCTGTTAGGACAACCTACAACTCGTCGAGGATTCACACACAGAATGACGCCACCTAGTCCGTCTAACGGCAGAAAAGCCAATGTATTGTTCGTCTGCTTGGGCAATATCTGTGAGGTGCCTCCCACGCCTCCCATGGCCATGGCCTTTCTAACGATCCATAGGCCGCTCGACCATGGCAGAAGGTGTCTTTCGCAGCGTTGCTGCTGCGCACCCCTTGATCAACAAGATCGATTCCTGCGGCACAGGCGCCTACCATGCTGGAGAGGGAGCGGACCGACGTACCATGGCTACCCTTCGCCGTCACGGCATCAATGACTACAAACACGCCGCTCGAAAAATCACCTTGCAGGACTTCCTCGAGTTCGATTACCTCCTCGCCATGGATCAGTACAACTTGGAAGACTTATTGGATTTGCGCTCGTCCGTTATAGCGTCGCAGAAGAATCCTGGCAGCAACCGCCCAGCCCGTGATAGGGGCACTCGGGAGGCAATGACAGCGACGCTCGATGCCAATGTCGAGCGTGATGCTCAGATTGCCGAGGTGCGCCTTTTCGGTGACTTTAGGCCCGGAGGGACTTTGACCCAGCGTATCGGAGGTGGTGAGGTGGTCGAAGATCCCTACTATGGTGGGGCAGATGGTTTCGAGGAAGTTTACGAGCAGGTGGTACAATTCTCCAAGAACTTCCTGGAGCATCTAGAGAAGAAGACTCAGAATTAGGGTTATGATCGATCTTTATGCGGATACCCTTGTTTCGATAGACCAAGTTAGATGTCTCTGGTCGGTTTGTTGGTTTCATCAGTTGCACACAAAGTATTAATAGACCAAAAAGTATTCAAGATATAGTACATGCCTCACCAACACCAATAGTACACAATGTCTCTATCAGGATCTATGTCCAATCATACTCTCTCGCTGATCTTAATGGCCGCCCTGCACCCAAGACGAATGACATTCACCAATGGGTCGTATGGTTGTGCCTCTTTGGAATCATTCTCAACAGCATGATCAAGATGCTCGAGTTCTTCGTCGCGGATCCGCCGGAAGGTCGTAAGCATTTCCTTCAGCTCATCGTCCAACTCCTCCCCACGACTCTTTGCATCGGCTTCCCACGACAGGATTTCTCGAACTTGGTCGTTGTAATGTGACCCAATTTCTGTCTCCACGGCCTCTGTGCAGGCCATCGCTGCCTCACGTCCCATGACACCCGTTGACCACCCTAAGAACGTCGCAGCAACCTCCCAGACCGGATACATTGCAGTCGGCCGCACCCGGTGCTTGGAAATCATATGGTTGAATGTGGTTAAATGGCCTTCTTCCTGGTCGTACATGTGCTTCATCAACGGGCGCAGGTGTGGGTGCGAACGGATAACCTGTGGCGTTTGCGCGGTATAGATCAGCGTGGCGGCTAATTCGCCGGCCTGGTTGACCCGCAGCGCGCTATCCAGGAACTCTCTTTGATGTTTATTGAGAACATATTTCGGCTTCCGGGCTTCCGAGGTCGGCTGGGTTGCTGGCGAGGTTGAGTGGTAGGCGGGCGTTGTGTGGTAATGGCGGTGACGGAGCGCGGACGGGGCGAGAAAATCCAGCAGCAAAGGCGCTGCTGGCCGATGGCACGGAAGCGAAGAGCACCTCCGGAGCACCACAAGGGGCTTCATCTTCAACAGCTGTCTCGTAGGAATGGGTGAGGATGACGCGCGACCGAAGCCGAGTTGGTGGTCCGATGAGAAGAACAGCCGCGCGTTTATCAGGGAGTGTTCCGAATCGGCACGCCATCCCTGGGCTGGACTGGACGTCATTCTGGGCCCAATAATACTAGTCTAGAGTGAATTCTGGCACTCTCTCCAACCTCAGTCTTTCAACCCGCCACCCACGGCTGCTCTCTCTCAACCCTCCAACCTCTTCCGCAGCCCTGTTCTCCTTATATCACTCTATATTTCACATTCCCTTGTCGAGTCATCTGTACGCCGTATATACATCTCAGTGAAATCGCACTGTGCATCCGGTTTTGCCACCGTCGACCCTTTTCCACTCATTGCGCCAGCTGCCCAGGGGTCCTGCATTCATTTCCCTCTTAATCGGAAGTCTTTTGCCCTAATTCGGCGACTTTCATTCGCTTAAGGACGCTCTGCGCCCTTTACATTCACCAGACTAGTAACGCAGCGCCTGAAATTTCCGGCCGCCGCCCCGGCCGTCAGGTATTCACCATGGCTGATGATCTCGACGCTGAGTTGCTTGCGTTGGCGGGTGATGACGCCTCCGATGAAGAGGCCTCTCCCCCGCCTCGCAAGCAACCCTCTGAATCTCCCCCTCCTTCATCTTCCCCACGTTCCCCCGAACCAACATCAACCATGGCTCGCAAAGGTACAGCAAAACCAGTGCGTCGTCCTCGCAAGTCGCGTCGCGAAGATGACGAGGAGGAAGATGGAGAAGTGTATGTTTAAATTACTGCCGGCCGATTTCTTTTTGGTGTCCGAGAGGTTACTGACGGAACATGCCTAACACCAGGTCCGCCGCTGATTCTCTCAACTCAGCCAGCATGTCTGAATCAGAAGCAGCATCAGATTCCGAAGGCTCGGATGCACAGGTCGAAGATTATGGCCCGATTTTCCCTTACGAGAAGCTCTACCTCTCCGCCAAAGACAAGCAGGAGATCATGGCCATGCCAGAAATTCAGAGGGAGCAGATCCTGTCTGAGCGTGCGCAGGAGGTAGACCGCCACAATCAGGATCTCGCGCTTCGCCGTCTTCTGGCCTCTCGTGAGAAGGAGGAGGCACGCAAGGCGAAGAAAAATAAGCGCAAGGCCAGTGCTGCAAATCTGGACGAGGGAGCCCGTAAGAGCTCTCGACAGAAGACAACACTTGGTGGTCGCAAAGTCGGCGAGGCTTCAGAGGCTATCGAAGCTTATAAACGACAGCGCGAGCAGAAGGGGAAGCGTGACGAACTGCGCCGGCGGGACACAGCGACGAGGGATCACAAATCCCGATCGCGGGTCTCCGATGAGGATGCAGACGGGGAGAGCGAAGTCGAGTGGGACGACCGCGAGCGCTCGCCGTCGCCACCCAAGGATGATCCTCCTGCAGAGCTGCGTGATATCCAGCGAGCCCGAGTTGGCAGGACAAACTTTGCGCAAGTCTGTTTCTACCCTGGCTTTGAAGAAGCTATATCTGGGTGTTACGCCCGTGTCAACATTGGACCGAACAGAGATACAGGACTGAATGAGTATAGGCTTTGCTTGATCAAGAGTGGGTGGTTAAACTATCGCCAATTTTTGGATTGTTATTAATTGTCCCTAGGATTCTCGGAAGGGAAGCCGTATGCCTTGGAGGGAGCGAATGGTCGGTCTTTTGTGACAAACCAGTATGCTGTCCTCGCTCACGGCAAGTCTGAACGCGAGTTTCCATTCATTGCTTGCTCCGATTCTTCGTTCACAGAAGTACGTTGCTATTCTACCTATTTCCGCAGACTATATATGCTGACCACCTTGACAGGCAGAGTTCAGTCGGTACCGCCAGACCATGGCTGTTGAAGACTGCAAGATAGCCACACGGTCTCAGGTAGCCAAGAAACTAACAGACATCAACCGATTACTGAACCACAAATTCACGAATGAGGAACTTAATGAGAAGTTGCGCAAGCAAGGGTCTCTGGATTCAAAGATGACGATCTATAAACGTGTTGAGATCGAAAAGAAGATAAAGCTTGCGCGGGAGATTGGCGACGACGCGGAGGTGGAGAGACTGCAAGCCGAGCTTGTCAGCCAGATCCCCAAGCTCGCCTTTGGTTCCAGTATGTCCAAGCCACGTGCCGACAAGCTCTCGGAGCACGAGCGTTTGGCCCAATTAAATCTGCGGAACCAGAAACTCAACTACGAAAACGTGCGCCGTGCCCAACTTGAAGAGCGCAAGGCAAGCCGAAAGGCCGCTGCCGCCGCCGCTCGTGGCGAAGCTCCGATCAACCCTTTCCTACGTGTCAAGACTCTAGCGAAGACTCATCATGATGTCAACGGATCCACGACTAAAACCGAAGAGAATGGAAGTCGCGGCGGAACTCCTGCTTCAGGCACATCGAAGGCGAACACGCCTGATCGGAGCAGCACGCCTTCCAACTCTCAGAAGAAGCAATCTAAAGGAGGCATAGCCACAATCCGTCACAAGAACATGGACGATGAGAACATTGCAGCCTTGGACCTGGACATTGACATTGACATCTAACCTTGCTGACCATCGATCCTGAAGCTCAAAAGGCTCATTCTAATCCGCTTTCTGCCTAGGTGGCTTTCGTATACCTCTTTTTCAAAATACCAGCCATGACTGACATTGCGAGCATCTGGCGCAACACTTTTTGAACCTTCCTGTATCTGCTAGGGATGGTGTTGTTTGGCGTACTATATTACTACCTACGACCTGTATTATTGAACAATTTCACTTATTTTGGCTACACCAAACACTACTGGTACTACTGTATCCATGCCCTCCCAGCATTTAACATGTAAATACCCGAGACCACCTCGACGAGTACTAGGTATTATAACTTCATGATATGGAGGTGCTCTACAGCTGTCCGATAGAGGACTTGGCGCACAGTCACGTGGTGATAAACGACGCGGTGCGCGTCTCGTCAACCCGCGCCGGATTCCCGCCCTAGATTTGTAGCGGTGGAACGAATAGACTCCTCCGGAGTACTGACAATTCAAAACAATACATAGCACCTCTTGCTACACCCATTGGTATCATAAGATGCCCTCCTACCGAATTCGATAATTTCTCTGCTACCGCGCACCATTTCCATCATAATTATACACAATGTCGACCCCCTCAACACGCACGGCGCGGTCCGCGTCCGCGGCAGCCGACTCCCCGGAGATCCTCACCCCAGGGAGAAAAATCAAGGCCATGCTCGCGGCTTTCGACAGCGACTCGGAATCAGACAGTGGCAAGCCCACAGTTCGAAAACCAAACACGAATTTTCTTGATTCTATGAAGACTGACGCTGTTCGTATGCGCGACAAGCCGATGGCGTTGGATTCAAATTCGGAGGAAGAGGAGGAAGACGACGACATTGTCATGCCTCGAGGCCGTATGGCCGCGCGCTTACAGGGACATACCGCAGAGAAGAACCAGGACACGACTCAGCACACGCCTGCCACGGAAAGCGCGTTCGAGCGAGTTTCGAAGATATTGCGAGCGGGGAAGCAAGGCGCGAATGAGACGCGTCGTGATCTGGGTAATGATGATGAAGCATCCCCCGATAATGATGATGATGATCTCCCCGCGGCTGGACCGAGAGGGAGGATTCAAAATGCGGATGTAGCTCGTGATAGTGCTGAGGATGGCGACTCGGTTAGGTCGCGATCCCGTGCACGCTCCTTTTCGCCCCTGTTCGTTTCTTCGCCGACGAAGCAGTCTGAAGAGGACGGCCCCGGCAGTGAAGAGGCTGGACAGAAGCGAAACAACCGATTCCTCGCTCTTGTTGCGAAGAAGCGAAGGGAACGTGAAGAGAAGGAGAGGATCGAAGAGGAGAAGAAGGCTGCGAAGGCAAAGGAGCGAGAAGATTTGAGCGCGAATCTGTTCTCTGAAGAGGAAGATGCAGATGGCGGATCGACTGGCAAAAAGAAATCCCCGCAGCAGGATCGTCCTGGTCGAAAGGCCAGCAAGAAGGCGCTCGAGGAAATGCACCGTGAGACACAGCGCATGAGCAGAAATATGCAATTGGCCCACGAGGCACGGACGAAGAAAAAGATTAGCAAGGAGAGCTTCTTTGCTCGCTTCAACTTTATGCAACCCCAGGAACAGGCTGCGCCAGAGCCGAGTGCGGAGAACTCGTCGACTACGGCAGATTCACAACATTCCTCAGATGTCGAGGCTCAGAAGGATAAGGATACTCCGCATACATCGCCGGCTCTACCACCCACCGACGGCCCAGACCTATCGAAAGACGAGGAAGTGAACTTCCCAACCATTGAAGAAATTCTGAGCGATCCGACTGTAGAGGCAGTGAAGGCAATTGGAGACAAAACGGAGGACGAGACGATCCAGCCAACCACCGAGATGTCTGAAGTTAGGAAAGGGAAGCTTCCAGTGCGGGTAGCACCAGCTCGCGTTCGGCTCACTCGTGAGCAGGTAGCTCGGCATCAGAAGGACGATTCAGACGATGACTTGGAGATTGTTACCTCTCCAGCAAAGTGCCGGCGCATTGCAGCGTTCGAGAATCTTCCGGCACGACAGGTTCAAGAGTCCGCTTCAATGTTCAGATTGAAAGTATTAGCACAACTTACCTCCCCTACTCGCAAGTCTACTATGAATTCCGCTGAGCTGTCCGCGAGTCTACTACATGAAGCTAAACAGCAGGCGGCGAAAGAAAGACAGGAGAGGATAGACGAACTCAGAGCACGGGGAATTGTCATTGAAACCGCTGCCGAACGCGCTGCTTTTGAGGATGAGGTGGAGAACCTCGTTGAGAAGGCAAGACAGGAAGGTGAAGATATCGCAAAGAAGGAACGCGAGGCGGCGAAGCGTAAGAATGGTGGCGATCAAGATGACGACGATGATGACAGTGACTTTGAACTCTCCGGATCAGAAGACGGGGATAACGTCGCGGACGATGACGGGGAGGAAGAGGATGAAGAGGAAGAACTCGATGATGAAGCCAAAGCGGAAAGGGAGGGAGACTTGGTAAACTCCGAAGCCGATGAAGACGAAGACGACGATGCGGAGGCTGATGCCGATTCTGAGATGGAGGAAGCAGCCGTCCCAGTGAAGGAGCCAAATGTACCAACCCAAAGACGAAAGCGACCTACTCGAGTTGTCAGTGACGACGAAGACGAAGATGAGGGCCAGGCACCAAAGACTCCTGCAAAGCCCATCAATCCCTTCTTCAATTCCGTAGAACGCCCAAATATTCCCGTCAAGCCTTCAGAAGCCACAATGAGCTTAACACAGGCCTTTGCAGGCACGCTTGCTCCAAGTCAGGATATGAGCCAGCAGGAAGCCACAATCCCTCAGTCACTACCGGAACCTGTACCAGTGAGTCTGCGCCAGGAACCCGATTCTCAGATTATTATCAAAGACAGCCAAGAGAACCGCGCTGGGTCGGTAGATACTTTCGGAGGATACTGGCAGCAAGACCGGGTTTCCGAATCACCCGTCCCTCGAAGCATGTCCCAAATGTCTCAAATCCCAGACCCAACGCAAGACGCGGGGTTTGTCCTTTCCCCATTCGACCCTAACAAGCGATTCTTGGGTACACCGACATCAACCATCGAGACCGTCTTGGTGGAGCAGAATCACTCTCCTGTTGCAGCCAGGAACCTAAGGAATCTTCGACGCGGCAAAGCCCCAGAGCTTTCTGCCATCGAGGAGCAAGAAGAGAGTGAGGCAGAGAATGATGAGAGCGCGTTCGATATGATGAAGAAAGCGGCAAAGAAGGCCAGGAAGCCTGTCGTCGACTTTGACCGTAAGAAGAGCAAGGCAAGGGATGTCGTTGAGGAAGCTGCTGAGGAGTCGGACGATGAATATGCTGGTCTCGGAGGCGCAAGTGACGATGATGCCGATGATGAGGAGAACGCATACGACAGAGAGATGATCAACGACAACAGTGGGGAAAGAGTTGATGCCAAGCAGCTGGCTGCTTTGAATGCGTATGTTTAGTGTGCGACTATCTTACTATGCATACTGACATGTATACAGACTCCACCAGAGGAACGCAGACGAGAAAGACGTTGCTAAACTGCTCAAGGATATCACGACCGGAGCCCTTCGCCGCCGCCGAGGCAACGACGATGAGTTTGACCTGGATGATTCGGACGATGAGATTCTGGCCCGCCGCCGACAGAAGCAAAGAGAGTTTGCACGCATGCGAAATGCTCTCCTCGCCGACGGGAAGATCGGGGAACTCGCCGAGAATCCCAAGAAGGCCGCTTTCTTCAAGGCAATTGAGGATCACGATGACGAAGATGACGTCGGTTTCGACTTTTTGGGCTACGAGCAAGAGGGTAGCACACAGGACGAGCCTTCGTCGCAAAATGCTACCACGGAAGCGCAATCAAACAGCCCGCAGGACGAGAGCAACAAGAGAAAGAGACCCCTCGAGCCTGCCGCTGAAGATGTCAACAACCGACCCCCGCCGCATCTTCGCCGGAAGCCTGCTAGTGCCATGTCCAAGAAACCAGCTACCCTTGCTGAAATCCGCGAGACGGTCTCCTTCCTGACAGAGCGGCCCGAGTACGACTCGTTCCAGGACGATGTCTCTGTCGACGACGAGGAGGAGGAAGACAAGCAGCATGCTGGCGATGGTGACGATGAAACAGAAGAAGCAGAGGAGCAATTGATGCCCACCCGACAACGGGAATTGTCTGTAGCACGGAGCAACCCGCGCCGCACACGGGGACCGGTGGTCGATCGTCTTGCTCTGCTTCGGCAAGCATCCTCGAACTCCGCTACGTCGGCTTCCAACACTCGGTTTGCCTTCCACACTGGTGCCGGAAACGACAAGGTTGGTTGGTTCGGGTTCCGGCCGCCGATCCTGCGCAAGACCACGACTGCGTCTTCGTCGTCCAGCTCGTCGACATCGACCTCTGATTCAGCCCGTGTGACTAAAGCGGGGGGGGCATCGCTGGCGAAGAAAGGTGCGGTTAACTACTACACTGCGGCGCGGGAGCGCGAGCGGGAAAAGCAGTTGCGGACACAACATCGCAACCGCGGGTCCAATATCACTGCGTTGCTCAATAAGCACGCGGGTAACCGTCTGGGTGCGCTGGGAGGAACAGGGAACTGGGATTAAGCAAGTCTGTTTTTGTTTTGAATCTCTCTGTGTTTGGCGTCGGGATAGGAGTACATACATACCAAATATTTCCAAGTCAATTGATGACTATACGTGTATTACAAGTGCATCTACGCCCTGCTGCTCAGCTTGTTTGCTTGAACTCTCCAAGCTCCGTAACCAGGTCCAACAATGAAGTAATCGTCTTCGTACCCTCCTGTGCGTTCGCCGCTGCTTCAGGATCTCGAGGAAGATAATACGCCTTCCACCCAGCATCCAAAGCACCACGATAATCCTTCCCAAAATCATCGCCAACGTGCACACACTCCCAGCCTCCCTCACCCCCAACAGCATCGCCTGTCAACACTTGCGCTGTCCGTAGCGCCGTATCCCAAACAAAGGGGTCCGGCTTCTCAGCGCCGGCTTGGTAGCTAGTAAGCACGAAGTCGACATCCGTCTGCCCTTGGCCCTGCAAGGGACTGACACTGTCTCTGAGGTTCGGATGTGGTGTACCTGTCCTCTCCCTCTCCTCCTCAAACCCAGGTAATTTATGGCCGCTCCGCTCACCTTCTCTAGTCTCGCCAACGGACACACCCAAGGACTCCAACACCGAGCAGACACGATCATCCGAGTTTGACACGACCCCAATAACGACCCTTCTCCTACTCGTCCCTTCCCTCTGCATCTCGCGCAGGCGCTCAAAGAACGGCCTTACATCATCATAAAGCTTATAGCCCCTTGCACTCGCGAATCGATCGAGCAAATCTGCCACCAGCGCATCGGGGATTTCGGTGCTCTTAGCATTTGAGTTGGAGCTTGGGCTCTCGGCAAGGGCGCGCGCGAAGCTGCCCCGGATCACATCTTCCCACCATTGTCTGGGACCCCCATATTCGCCGCGCAGAGCAAGATCGCGCCCATAATTCGGGTGTGAGCGTGATTGCGCTCTGAAGGCTGATTTGAAGGCGGGTTGCAGGGCGGAGGGGGCGATGGGAATGTTGAAGGACGATGCAGAGGCTGCGTATTGGGCGGGGATGGGGTGGCGGGGGTGGAAGAGCGTGTTGAAGGCGTCGAGTGTTAGTAAGAGCGGACGCATCCTCAATCTCGGAGGATTCAGCCGACCGTGAAAGTTGGGGGTTGGGATGGTGAAGACTGAGAGTGCCTGCGGGCGTGGTTGGGTTGATGAAGTGGTCAGTCTCGGCGGCCAAGCTCCAACTTCCAACACTCTTTCCTGCACTCGTTCCGCAGGAGATCTTCAGATCGTCACCGCACACGCCGCGAGATCATAATGGATTCCCCAGAACCCAAAGCCAAAGCTTGTATGGGAAAAAGGTATGCTCCGATAACGCCATTCTTCACTTCTCATTTGGAGGATACTAAAATAGCGTAGGAGCGCCGTCCAGCCGATGACGCGGCGCGGTGCCCCCCCACTCGGCATTTATATGTGAAGCCATGGCGTGACTTTGGAGATCATGGTTTTTATCTGATCTGCCTTGCTTCGAGTCTGGACTGTGGACTCTTCAGTTGCTGCAGCAGATCGTGCATGTTCCAATCTCAAAACATGATGCGAGTCCGATTTAGACTGCAGCTCTGCCTTGCAGCTCTCATCACCAACACATTTTCGTATGCAGCTCCGGAAATCTCAAACCACATCTTCAATGCTATTCACTCCTCTATGCGACAATGGGGGTCGTCGCTGAACCATAATGGCATGTCCTTCTTCCTGGCTACAGTACCTGAAGGGACCGAACTCTACCACGGTGACTGGCGCTCTGACCCAATTCAAGGACCCGAGTGGTTGGCCTTCGAGCCTGAGCATGCTTTGGTGTTCACCCATCCGTTTCCTCATAACCCGCCTCCTAGAGATGGCCAGCCACAGCCTCCTCCACCCTTGCAGCTGCAACAGGTTATGAAGAAGCCAAACCAGGCAGAGGATGGATTTCTGCATACGTTTGCTGCTGCAAAGGATTTGCGTTTATTGTACGTTGATGGCATGTCTGCTGGAAAGACGCAGAATGGCACCATGGACTCACAGGACCATGTCTTATTCCTGCACGGGCTTGGAGACGGGGGAGGAGGCATGTTTGATGAGATGGCACGGGCGAAGCTCTTTTGTCAAATGGTACAGGAGAAATGGGACGGGCGTTTGGATGGGATGGTCCGCATGGAAGCTGGGTTCGAAATCATATTGTGCGATTTCGCCCGAGACCTCGAAGTGCTCCGGGTAACCCGGGTACGTGCGAGCGAGAAAGGGATGCCAGGAGATCGGATCGGGCAGCATGCTGGGAAAATGTGGCTTCCTGCAGTGGCTTCTCGATATTGGAACATCGGCGGCGACCGCGTGATACTAAACTACGAGCATTTCGTAACCGCTTATCTTTACGAGCTGGATCTATTTCCGGAGGGCGGCAATCTTCCGAGACTTGAACATCTCCCGTCTGATCAGCTAGAGCGTATTCGGCGGGACTTGGATGCCTTGATTCTGGACCATGAGCCCAACGAACCATCCGTCGATTGGCAGGCTGTGGCGGACATGGTGGTGGAGCGGTATGGGAACCGACTCCGGTACCTGGCGTCTGGCCAGGCCCCAACGCTGCAGCTGTTGCAGCAGGAAATTGAAGACGCGCTCACTCCTTTTATCGACTACGACCAACGAAACAGTTCAATCGAGGTGGAGCGCTGCTCTAGGCAATTTATCAGACGATCAACGACTGTCACATCGGTCGCGGGCAACGCGGTGCTCTCTGTGTCACGCAGCGTATGCGCAACCCTGCTGGAAGCACTACAGCAAACAGACTATCATACGGCCGTCAACCAGATCCAGGGTCTGATGAGATATTTGTCCTGGACTACATGGAAAGACTGTAACGGCTGCGGTGACCACGAGATTTGTATGATTCCCATGTGGCCAATGGGTACAGTCAATGATTACAAACACCCGCAGTGCCGCGACTTTTCTCAACTCAACGGGGAAGGACCAAGGTACTGGGGAGAAAATCCTCGGCGGCGGATATCCGCATTACCCCTGCCCCTTTGAGAGCAGGTGGTTGGCTGGGTTCCTGAAGAACTGGCGATTGATCCTTCTCGGGGTGACTATTGTTCCTTTCTCCATCAGCTTACTTTCAAGTTCCCCCTGCGTAAGCGTCTGCGCGATAGAGAGGCCAAGTCACAGTCGGTGAGCGTCAAGGGAAGCCGGTGGTTGGGCATCGAATCTCCCCTCGTTGTGATGATTATCAGGGGCTCACGGGCTCGGGGAGCGACCTGCAGCGGAGGCCGGCTATCAAACAAGCTTGTCAAGAGGCCTCGCAAAACTCCGGAGACCACAAACGCCGGAATTCCAGAGACTCGACGACAGATTCGATAAGTCGCAAAACTAAGCCAACGCCAATCTTAGCGGCAGCCAATCCCCGGATCGCCCGGGCGCCACTGCAAATAGTCAATGCACCAGCTGCAGATCCCCAAAACAAAGAAAACTAAAGAAACTTCAACCTCGAGATTTGGATCTGTGCGTCTGTACGACCTGTCGAGCGCTGCTGCTCTACTTTTGGGGAACCATTGCCATCGTTCCTGCACCATTGGCAGCCACATTTGGAACTGAGCGGCGGTGGGCCAGGACTTGTCGTTTCCTGAGTCGCCCGAAGTGCTTGGTCAAAGACTGCCAAATTCTCTATCCATGTTCCAGATGCCTGCTCAGTCAACTCCGCTGCTGGTGCGCAAAAAAGAGAGCCTGCATTAGTTAGGCAGGAACCCATCACAACTGCAGTTCCGATAGGCTCCCTGATTCAGGTACGACTGTGACTGAGCGAAGGCAGGCAAAGCTGCCCACTGCTCCGTACTGGCTGGGCTGAAAGCTCCAAGCTCCTGTCAGCGGGGGCGTTCTTTCTGGTTCGAATAGCCGAGTTGGTCGACAGCCATAGGAGAATAAACTGGAATAGTCGGTTTAGTCAATGCTAGGCGCAACTCCCTATCATGGGTCTGGGCCTGGACGAAGATAATGGAAGAGCAAGGGGGAAACGCTGCTGAGCAGTATAAATACGGGCTTGAGGTTGGCAATCCTCGAACTTTTCTTCTCTTCAGTCACTCATTCAAACAAGCAGCTTCCTTTCCAGCTCTTGTCTTTCCTTGACGATCGTTCCGACCTAGGTCCAATCTTTTGTTTGCTTTATTCTGCTTTACCTTCTTGATCTACGTTCAGCGTTTATACCCAAGATGAAGGCTTCTGTGATCACTGCTGTCACCTGGGCGGCCTGCGTTATGGCCGGCCCCATTGGTCTGAGCGCCCGCCAGAATGAGCGTGGCGGCGACTGCCCTTGCGAGGTTGAGACCATCACCATCACCGTCCCTGCTCCCACTGAGACCATTGGCGGACCTACCGGTACGACCACTTCTCCCTGCACCGATACCGAGACTGAGACCGTGACAGTGACAGCTACCAACACCGCTACCGAAACCAACACAGCTACGGAGACCGACACCGAGACCGGTACTGCCACCGAGACCAACACGGCTACCGAGACCAACACCAACACTAACACGGCCACTGATACCAACACGGCTACCGAGACCAACACCAACACTAACACGGCCACTGATACCAACACGGCTACCGAGACCAACACTAACACGGCCACTGAGACCAACACCAACACCAATCCTGGCACGGAGACCGGCACGGAGACCGGCACTGCTACCCAGACTGGTACTGCCACTGAGACCGGCACCGCTACTGTTCCTCCCACCTCTGTCCCCACCTGCGATGACGAGCGCTGCCACGGTACCGGCCACATTATTCAGGACCTTGGCCCTCAGGTCAACCGTCTCCTGACTGTCACCGGATCTCACGGCGAGACACTCCTCGTGGAGGTCAACGAGGACATTTACAACCTTCTTGAGGGCCGTGTCAGCCTGAGCGACTCGGTCGGTGAGATCATTGGCGATGTTGCTTCCGTTGGCGAGCTCGTTGCAGACCTCGGCCCCATCGTCGACTGCATCCTGACCATTGTCGGTGAGGACGCCCAGATCCTGCTCGTTGAACTTGCTCCCGAAGTTGCCGACCTTCTCCGTGGTCTTGGTGTCACCCTCGGCCTTGATTCCGTCAACAACCCCGTTGGTCAGATTGTCCAGTCTCTCGGTATCAATGTCAAACGCCAGGACGGTGGCTACATCTTCCAGGTCCTTGGTGAGCACGACGAAAGTCTCATTGTCAGCATCACCGGTGAAGTCGGTGACATCCTCCACAACCTCCACCTCGCTGGCGTTATCGGTACCGTCATCGACGTTGCGATTGATGTTACCCAGCTCATCCAGCGTCTTGGCCCTGAGACTGAGGACCTCCTCATTGTTCTTGGCCGCGAGACTGGTGCTCTCCTCATCCGCCTCTCCCCTGAGGTTGCCGGCCTTGTCGACGGCCTCCTCCCTGAGCTGAGCGGGCCCGTCGGCGCCATCATTGCCACCATTGGCGGCAACCTGTAAACAGTACGGTTCGACATTGTATAATTTCCCACGAGTACGTTGTGGATGAGTTTGGATACCTTCATGTATTATAGTTGCCTATCATCTTTAATATAATACATTCACATGCTTAACTGAAATTTTGCCTTCATCATGTTTGACTGTTTGTCGCCCCAAGGCGACTCGTCCAAGATTGGCGCTATAGTGTGTTTGCCAGTCTGGCGAAATCTCGCAATTCCAATCACTGTTGATAATTATGCCAGTCCATCGCAAGTTTGTGAAAATTGAATAGAATTTTGCCGCCAACTCCACCACAACCACAATCCATCTCGAATAAAAGCCATTACCAAACTCCAATCATCCAAAAACCAAGCTTTGCCTCCACATTCCTCCTCGCGCGCTAAAACGTCCCCATCTCCCAGAAATTGTGGGACACCGTGGGGAAGAGGAGATGCCGGCTAAAACTTGTCCCGCTATAACCATTATATACTCCGCTGTCCGTCCATACTTTACAGCCTCTGGTACAAGAGAATCTCAATTGCGCTAAAGAGTCTACTAGTTTGACAGAAACACAAGCAAAGACTTTCGACAGAATGGTCCCGCATGATTTAAAGATCGCTATCCTTGGCGCTGGTACTTCCTTTGTCCAAAAATATATTTCCGGTGAAATTGATGCTAAGATTGATTCTTAGGAATGGGCGGCCTAACATCGGCTCTCGCCCTAGCCGAAAAGGGCTTCAAGCACATCGACGTCTACGAGTCCGCATCGGACCTGGGCTTCGTAGGCGCGGGCATCCAGCTCGCGCCGAATATGGCTCGTGTCCTGGATCGTCTGGGTGTCTGGAAGGGGATTGAGGCCGAGGCTGTCAACATCGAGGAAACGAGTGTCAGAGGTATATACATTTCTCATTTCGAAACTTCTTTTCTGTCCCGAGAGGAGCAGACATTGAGTGGAAACATGGATGCTGATGCCATCTTCAGCTGGAGCCGGAGACACGGAACTTGCGCATGTCGACCTCAAATACATCGAGTCCATCTATGGCTATAAGCACATGGTCGGCCACAGATCGTCGCTCGCAAACGGCCTGTACCAAGGCTGTCTCAAGCACGCCGACAAAATCACCTTTCACTTCTCCACCACCGTCTCAGAAGTCATCTCCTTCACCCCCAAACCCACATTTACCGTAACCCCCCGCGACACAACCAAGCAACCCTACACAGAAACAGCAGACGTCCTCCTAGGCGCGGACGGGATAAAATCCCTCACGCGCGTTGCCATGCTTTCTGCCCTCCAAATCTCCTCCGCCGTTAAGGACACCCACCAAGCCGCATACCGCATCATGATCCACAAGGACCAAGCCCTAGCCGCCGACGACACGGAGCTCCTTTCTCTAATCGAGAGCAACAAAGTCATCCGCTGGATCGGCGAAAAGAGACACATAATCGCCTACCCAGTCTCCAACAACACAATCTACAACCTCTCGACCACGCAGCCCGACACGAACTTCGCAGCCGCAACAAACGCAACGTATACGACAAAGGGGTCCAAGAGCGCAATGCTCAATGTCTTTGCGGACTTTTGCCCGCTCGTCCAACGTATGTTGAACTATGTGCCCGAGGGCGAAGTCTGCGAGTGGAAGCTCCGTGTCCACGAACCGCTGCCTACGTGGATTCACGGCTCAGTCGCCCTAGTCGGAGACGCGTGCCATCCGACCCTCCCGCATCTAGCGCAGGGTGCTGCGCAGGCTATTGAAGATGGCGCGGTTATTGCCGTTGTTCTCTCGAGGCTCCCGTCTACTGATCCCGAGAGCATCAACAAGGCGCTGAAGGCGTACGAGAAGGTGCGCAAAGACCGAGCGTATGCGCTCGTCGAGCTTGCGGCAGCCAGTGGGCGGGCGCTGCACCTGGGAGATGGAGCGGCCAAGGCAGAGCGCGATAAGCAGTTTGCGGCGCTCAAGGGAGGAAAGGGACCTGTGCCGGACAAATGGGCGGATGCGGATGTGCAGAGGGAGATTTATGGGTTCGACTGTGTGAAGGAGGCGGAGGAGAGGTTTGAGGAGTATTTTACGTAAGGCGTTCCCTTGACTCAAATTGGAGGTGGTGGGTCGGTTGTATATTGAGGGTGGTATAGCTGACTGAGTCAGGTCTGCCCGTGAGACTAAATTGGCATGAGGCACGGTGGATATATGTGTATATAGTATAGAATGAATTGACGATCATATTCAAATCTGGTTGGACCATGTCAGTTTCGTTTCAATGTTGAATAGACATGCTTGATTGAATTCAGGTCAGCTAGCTCAGCTCGAAGCAAACGCACAACCCCCCATCTCGCGCTTGACAGCCCCCACCTCAGGCCTAATATCAAAATCAAAGATATCCATCGGCACACCCAGCGTCGTACACGCATTCGGAATATCCACCAGGCCCGCAATATGCCCTTGCACAGGCGCACAGCTCAACAACAGATAAATCTGATAATCATCATAACCATACCGCCTCAAATACTCAATGACCCGCAGACAAGTCTGGCGATACGCAACTGTCGCATCGAGGTAATGTTGCTTCCCATTTTCATCAACAGAGAACCCCTCGAAAGTGAGGTAGCGCCCTGGACCGAACTGCGGCTCAACAGGGCCCGGGCGGAAGATGGGCGACTTCATGGCCATCTTGGCCATGCCGTCCTTAATGACGGTGAACTTCAGTGTGATGATGCCAGCCATCTCGATCGCGCCGCAGAAGGAGATTTCGCCATCGCCCTGCGAGAAGTGCAGGTCACCGACGGAGAATTTGGCCCCGGCGACGTGGATGGGGAGGTAGACTTTGCTACCGCGCGAGAGGTTCTTGATGTCGCAGTTTCCGCCGTGCTCGGGTCGGCCCTATATACAACATCTTAGTCAAAATCTGGGTGTTTAGACCGTGTGAATGCAAATGAAAAGTACCGGGATAGTCCGTGCTCCTTCTCGACCAATCTTTGCAGTGAGCTCTTCGTCCGCAGCGCCGCCATGGACATTGACAGGCTCTGGGGGCTTCGCAACGTCGCGGCCCGTGGTGTTTGCTGCAATCAGCTCACCCTCACGCTTGTTCCACTCAGCCAGGATTTCCGCGGATGGCGCACAGCCGAGAATACCAGGGTGGATGAGTCCGGCAAAGCGCACACCAGGAATATGGCGAGAGGAGCAGAAGATGCCCTCGAAATCCCAGATGGCTTTGGCACTATGGAAGTCAGCACTGTCTTCCTATTCTCAGTACAAAAGCTGACTCACGCCTTTGGATAAATCTCATCCAAGAACCCTCCTCCATTCTCCCGGCTGAAGATGCCAGTAAAACCCCAAGGCTGGTCCTCAAAGGGCTGGACGTCCTGGATCTCGACGAGGAGGACGTCTCCCGGCTCAGCGGACTCAATGTCAAAGGGGCCCGAGAGGTAATGGATCTGTGTTAGGTCGACGTCCCTGACGTCGTCAGCAGAGTCGTTGTTCTGGATCTGGCCGCCGGTCCAGTCGAGGCATTCGATCTTGACGACTTCGTTGTTGGCGATTGTGCCGCAGCAGGGAACTGAAATTGTGAGTTTGAGTGTGAGTATTTCATTTGGCGAGATTGTGTTGTGTTAGACGTACCCTCTGGGTGCCATCGGTTCTGCGGATCTATTGTTAGTAGTGTTCCTAAAGGCGCAGGTGGTTTGATGCGGTGTACACACATGGAGACCCTTTTGCTCTCGAGCAGGCTTGCTAAGGTCTACTTTAAGCGCGGTGCGAATGGATTTGGTGCCCATGATGATGATGATGCTGTGTTGAATAGATGACGGAGGATGGCTGGAAAGAGGATGTATTAAGGTTACTTTATATGCATTGACCCCTCACGCCCCCTCATCGAGTCTGGATGGCAACAATCTATTACGCAGGCTTATCGCTGCTATCAGTTATCTATAATCGTTTATCACATGCGGTCTTTGGGGTCAAATCCCGATTAGGCAGCTCGATTGAGACAGAACTTTTGTTCAGTGTAGCTAATTTTCTCAAGGCAACTAAGTGAACTTCCGCCCGGGGATTGTAGCTTTGGGAGGCTCCTGTTCGTGTGCAGCCAAGTTGAGTTTGTCAAGATTGTCCAGAGACAGGCCCAAAAAATCATGCTTGTTTGTCCATGTTGTCTGCGTCTCTGCAAAGCCCTCGCTCTGAGCCGGACTAGGCGGAGGGTCGGTGATCTTGGTGACCAGATACGCAGTGGAGGCTTCGGCTACGCCATACATAAGGACCCCGATGATGGGAATCTTCAGAACAAATGTGAACGCAAATGCAAAGCCAAACAGAACCCCCTCGCGGTCCAAGAACCAACGACGTCTCTGCTCAGAGGTAAATCGGACTCGCGAAAAGTACGGCTCGAGCTGTGATTGATTAGATAGGTACTAAAAAGCGGCGTTCGAGACATACCAACTCGCGCATCAGACTACGAGAAGCAAAGTAGCTGTGTAGAAAGGTGACGAGGAATCGCTTCGGAAGGACAAGACCGGTGCCGAAGACGACGGCAGCCGGCGTGGTTCCGACGGCGCTGCGGAAGGTGTAGAACGAGACCGCGGGCATCACGAATCGGCCGACAATCGGAACGAGCGAAGCGAGGTAGATTCCCAGGAGCATCCCAACTTTACGCCCATACCTCTTCAGGAATGACATGAGCGCTTGATGGCTTGGCTTAGAATCGGCCTTTTCACCCTTGGTTGAGTACTGGACTAGGTTTGGATAGTACATGGCGCGCAGACTTCTAGGGTCCTCGGTCTTGTGCTTGTGAACATAGGTCGTATCGACCCAGTTGAGGGATTCCATGAAGCTGAGCTGTCAGTCCACGAGTATCGTATCCTCATCGAGCGACTTACATGTCATCTAATGTTGGGGTGATGTATCTCAGGAGAGTCATGAGCAGGAAGGGAACCTGCAGAACGGACTTGTTCAAGAAGTCGAGGCCATTGAGAAGATTATCATCCCATGTGGCATCTTCCAGACTGACAACCCATGAACTGAACCAGATGAAGACCCTGACCGCAATGATCTAAAGGACATTAGCTACGTCATGGCAGCAACAACAGTACTGCGACATACCGGGATTTGAACGATAAGCTGGATAACAATGCCAATACTGATAGCGAGAGCAGCTTGTCGAAAATGATCATGCTTGAACAGCCTTGGATTTTGCAAAGCACGAAGAGCTTCGGATGTCAGTATCGCTTATAGCTTTTGTTCTCAAGACTTCAACTTACTGCCAACAATCGTCAGCTGGAAGCCGCGGATGACAGCATTTGGCTCAAAATTTGACATAATGATGAGTTTGACGCAGCTGTCAATTACCAGCAGTCAATCGACTTAGTACTTCAGGAGCAAACCAAGAATTGGAACTGCAATGCCTTGAAGAATCATGACTGCCTAGAGGCTTACCTAATCACAGCTGCGTCACTGCAAACAGATAGGGAGATCTGGGACACTCGCTCATCAGTGTGACCGTCTGACGCCTGTACTACGACTGCAAAATGATTACTGGTAGGGTAATGCTCTATGCAAAGCAATCATATCAGACCAGAGCACGACAAACTGGAGAAAACAGCCTGAGCCAAGGATCATGTGAAGCCGATGTCATGCCTTGGCGCCTTTGTGCCTCGAAAACAAGGCAGCAAACCCCACTGCTTCCAGTGTCTGCGAGTGCTGCATATAAAACGAGTGGATTCAAATGCAGCACTAAGGGGCGCATTATCCTGTGAGGTCATTGTCCCTCGACTCATGATTCGCGAACGCTTATTGGCATCTGCATTCCTTCGTTTGGATATCTTCCAAAGTTGTATCTATTGAATTTGCTCCGTTCGCCTTCCGAGGATGGCCTTTCGCTCCCTACCATAGCCCCCTTCATTGTTGCCCACCAGCTGATCGTCCCTCATTTCCTTCTTTCTTTCATCTTCCCGAGTCAATGTAATTCTTGTTTCCTCTCTATCCGCCCACATGAGCCATCATGTCTGATATCTTTGATGCGCCACCCCCTCGACGGTCGCTCACCCTTCCCACAAAGCTGAACCGAGTCGCTCAACGCAGCTCCGACTCTAAACAGTCCGAGAACGATCTCTTTTATCATCCATCTGCGAAAGTCGTGCACTTTGCCCCTCGATCTATCGCGCCCATACCCTCGAGCACTACTCCTTCCGACTTCGACTACCCCGTTGATACCATTGAGACGTTGCCATGGCGGTCCCCCACAGAACGAACGGTCGCTTTTGCCCCGCTGAGGCTGGAGAAGATTCACGGACTGACGGTGTTCTTGAAATGCGGAAGTGTTGTTCATGCGATTCTCAAAAACTCTCAGTGTTGGTGTGTTGACGGGGAATCCACCTTTGTCCTTCGTATCCGGCCCCTCACATATTATCGGATCGAACTGCCAAATGAAACGGAGCGGGACAAGGAGCTTGTCATGCAGATGAAAGAGGCTTTGCCAAAAGTTCTCCGCTATGAAGTCACTCCGTGCCCTTTCAAGCGTGGTTTCACAGTTGAGATCCCAGAGGAAGCAAAGATTCCCCGGCGGAAGAAGGCGTGGCGGCCGAAAGGGCGAAGGGAGAGTGCTCCCATACAACCAACATATTCCCGAGAGTTTCTCGTTCCAGATGGTATTGCAACGCCGGATTCGCTAAGCGCAGGCGAGGAGACGGACGGAACTGCCACTGATGATAGCGCTATTACTCCAAGAGGCAGCAACAGCGTGATATTAGAGACGATTCCAGACGATCAGGAACAGTTGCCGGAGCCCATTAGCATATCCGGGGCCCTCGAACTGCCGAAGCGTTCCGTGAACGAGGCCCAACAGAGCTTTCAGACCTTGCTGGCGAGGTTTGAAGACACAGCGGAGCCTCACGATCGCCCGGAGTTATCTCTATCCTCAAGTGTCGACTCATTTCACTCGCTCGACTTTACACCAGAATCTTGGCTAACGCCCCCGTCGCCTACATCACCAGGCGATACACATTCATTGCACGAGTCTTGTGAAATGCAGGGGTCGTCGAAAGGAGAGAGAGTTTATCAGACCACCTTGAGACCACCGTTGTGCTCAGAACGGAGCACAGACCGATTGTCCGAATCTATGGATTCAACTCAAAGATCATCTTCCGAACAAGAGTTTGCACTACCCCGGACCCCTGGATCCTTCTATAGCGCAAAGTCTACCGATTCAAACCTGAGCATCGAATTTCGGCGTCGCTCAAAGGCGTCTCGGGAACGGGAAATTTCCCCCATGCCTCCGGCATCTACATTAATCCTTGCCAACTCAGAGAAACAAGACGCGGCGTCTCTCATCCAAAAGACCTGCACCCTGGTTCTCGTTCCTCCTATCCAGCTTCTTATCGTTCTGATTCACATCGCAGCACGGATCGTTATCGGCCCAGGGCTCGATTCCGCCGCTGGTATCACGCAGCGCAAAATCGAACGCCAGCTCTCCGAGGCCCATGAAGGTGTCGACGATTACGATCTTCCCCTTGCGCCGGAGACTTCAAGGACACCGTCTTTCTCCGACCTGACAACTTAAGTGGCCGGGTTGCGGTCAACCCCTACTACTTGTTTTAATGCTCGCTTTTTTCTGACTGGCAGTGTTGTTCTTCCCATCCCACTTCCTCTTTCCATCTATGATAATGGCGTGACATGATCATCTTCTCCTCCACCTTTTTTGTATACCCATGTACAATGTTCTTCTCGTTTGAATATGTGCCATACCTTCTCTTGACTGTATTATCATCTCCATACTAGTGCCATATAATGACCATTTTGTATCTGATCTGCAAAGCAATATTTTAGTGACAACATTACCTTACTACTTTACCTATACGCTAGTAAATCGAGTGGAACAGTTTAGACTCTCAGCAGACCATCGCCAAATGCTTGATCTATCTACAAGACCAAAGTCTGGTATGTGAACACATACAGAAAGAAGAGTTCCCCAATGTTGATAGTAATAAAACAATGCTAAACGCCATAAATGCAATCCCATCACAGCCCATCCAAGCCTGACGCAAATATCAATCAAGCCTTCGCGACCTTCCCTGCCCCACCCTTCCCCTTCGCCTTCTTCTGCTTGCGATCCCGCTTCTTCAACCCCGTCATCCCCGCCTTACACACCTCCGCATATCGCGCATAAAACGTCTCGAGCTCTTCCGGCTGCACAACAGTCGACAACTTGACTTTCGATTCCTTGCTCTTCTTCTTCCTGTCTGTAGGTGTCTTCGGGTTCGGCGCGTTGGTATTTCCGTCCGTTGCGCGGATGAGGATGGATGGTGGGCTGGTTGTGGTGGAAGTTTGGTCTTCGGACGTGGGGAGAAGAGGTTTCTGGGTGAGGTAAACGGAGCCTCGGGCTTTTTGTGAGGTGGTTGTTAGGAGGGTTGTAAGGGAGGCAAAGAACTGCGAAGGCATTGTCAGTATGTGGTAAAAGAGGGTGGACTGTTTTTCTCTAAATGATAGTTGTGGGATATGGTAGGACATACCTCCTCGTGGCCTACTGGTTTCGACATCTTCGTTTATCTCTGTGCGTGATCACCCCTTGTAAAGCAATTCAATCAAAATCGACCCGACGTTCAATTCCGGAGTCTGGCAAGTTAAGTGATGCGATGGGCGCCGTGATGATTGTGGGGGAGGCTAGCTCAATGCCACCGCCTTCCGCTCCGCCGCCAATCTGCGGAAACAATACTATATTTTTTGAAACTTTTTTTCGAGTTATCAACACCGTCGACAGATTTACGCCACGATGCCGCGTCCGAGGCATAATACGACCTTTCTGCCCAGGGGCCTGCGACAGGAACTCGGGATCCGTGATCGATTCGGCGAGAAGAAGAAAAGGCGGATTGAGGAGCTGTCCCGGAAAGAACGGCGAGAGGAAGCGCGGGCGGGGAACAAGCGAGGGTCTGGCTCGGGAAGGAGAGGCGTTGACGATGAGAACGACTTTGACGGATTTGATGGTGGTGACGATGACGAGAAGGATGTTATGGCGAAGCTCAAGGCTGCGAAACTGGCTAAACAGAACAAGGAGAAGCCGAAGTCGATATTGAAGAAGACTAAGGAGGAGGAGAAGGTGGTCGAGGCTCCGCGGAAGAAGGTATCGAAGGCGGTTCAGGACAAATTGGAGCAGGACGATGCCGAGATTGCTGCGCTCGAGAAGAAACTAGGGCTGAAAAAGGGCAAGGTGCCAAAGAACTTCGCGGATGATGGATTGGGTGACTTGCTTGGTGACCTGGATGAGGGATCCGCAGACGAAGGCCGGAAACGAAAACGTGAGGCAGACGAGTGGCTTTTAAACAAGAGGAGAAAAGCCCAGGGCTTGGAGCCCATCGGGGATTCGGATGAATCCGATAGCGACTTGGGGAGTGATGAGGAGGTAGGTAGCGATGAGGATTTAGACGACTTCGACTTGGACGAAGACGAGGATATGGACGGGCTGGAAGATGACGACGAGGAGAGCGAAGAAGAGCAACCCGCGCAGAAAAAGAAAGAGAATCCATATGTTGCGCCTGTCCCAGCGGCTCCAGATACCCACCCGGCGAAATACATTCCACCGTCTCTACGAGCTGCGTCAAACTCCGAATCCGAATCGCTCATCCGTCTGAGAAGGCAAGCACAGGGCCAACTGAACAAGCTCTCCGAGGCAAACCTAGTCTCCATCCTGGCGGAGTTTGAGAAGCTATATCGAGAATACCCCCGTCAAAACGTGACATCGACACTGCTCTCGTTACTATTCGGGCTCGTCTGCGAAAGATCCGCGCTCAACGATACCTTCGTCATCCTGCATGCGGGGTTCATTGCTGCTATATACAAGGTCGTGGGGACGGATTTTGGCGCAGAGATAGTGCAAAAGATCGTGGAAACGTTTGATGCTGGCGGAGATGAACGGGGCAAGTTTGAAGGGAAGCAGATGATTAACCTAATCTCTCTTCTTTCCCAACTATACAATTTCCATGTCATTGGCAGCACCTTGGTCTTTGACTACATCCGGCTGTTCCTGCAAGACATCAATGAGGAGAATACCGAGCTCCTCCTCAAGATTATCAGAAGTACGTTACCCCCATACCTAGTATTCTGACTTGACACTAACCGCACCAGATTCCGGGCCCCAACTTCGACAAGACGACCCTTCCTCCCTCAAAGACATCGTCCTTCTCATTCAACCGGCGGTGGCAAAAGCCGGCGCCGAGTCCCTCTCCGTCCGCACAAAATTCATGATCGACACAATCACAGACCTAAAAAACAACCGCATCAAATCCGGGCCTGGCGCGAATTCCACCGTCGCCTCCGAACATATTACCAAGATGCGCAAGATCCTGGGCTCCCTCAACAACACCCGCGTCATCCGTGCCTCAGAACCCATCAGCATCTCACGTAGTGACATCCACAACTCCTCGAAGAAGGGCAAATGGTGGCTCGTCGGCGCGAGTTGGAAGGAAGAAGATCCTCTTGAATCCGCGCGCCGTGAACTCTCATCCCTCCCATCTTCGTCAAACACCAGCCGAAACACCGTCGTAGACGACGACTCCGACGCCGAACCAGACTACGCCTCCCTCGCCAAAGCCCACCGCATGAACACCGACGTCCGCCGTTCCATCTTCGTAGCGATCATGTCCGCAACAGACTACCAAGATGCGCATGTGCGCCTGCTCAAGCTCCGCCTGAAGCGCAATCAGGAGTTCGAAATCCCTCGTGTCCTTACACACTGCGCTATGGAAGAGGAGACATATAACCCTTACTACACGCTCATCGCGCGCCGCCTCTGTGGCGAACTCGGCCGTCGCCTCAAGGTCTCCTTTATGTTTACACTCTGGAACATATTCAAGCGCATGGGCGAAACAGGCGATCTCGACGACGACGAAGAGGACGCCGGATTTGGCGGCGAAGATGAGGAGAATGCACTCTCCATGCCTGAGATTGTCAATCTGGCAAAGATGTACGCGTCACTCGTCACCGACGGCACTCTAACACTCGGAATTCTTAAGACCCTCAACTTCGCATACCTGCAACCGAAGACAAAGACCTTCGTTGAGCTGCTCATGATAAGCATCATCCAACAGTCCCAGAAACAAACGAAGAAGTCCAAGAAGTCCAAGAAGAGCGAGAGCAAATCCGATACCGTTGACGACTCTGGATTCGACGAGAAACCTCTTGTTGAGATCTTTATGCGTACCCGGGACACACCGCAGATCGTCAAAGGGTGCATATTCTTCCTGCGCAAGGTTGTTGCGCGGACGGATATTGTTGCTTCGGAGAAGGAGGCGAAACAGGTCAAGTGGGGTGTTAGGGTTGCTGTTGATGCGCTGAAGGTTGTTGAGGGCGAGGAGGGCGGTGCTCTATAATTGACTCTGGACTGATGTCTTTCGCATTTCTTATTGGGCTCGCCTCTCTTTTCGACAGATATGTTTCTCCATGAGTTTTGTGAGTTGGAAGCATGGCGTAAAGGTTGCATAGGGGATGTATGGCATTACATCGGCTTCAAAAGTTCTTTGATGCACATATATCATTTCATGTCCATAGAGTAAATATCCCCATGAAGTATATAGTTTCTCTCCATACTCCGTAAGGAAGGAAGAAGTCCAGCAATAGAAGACTGGGGTATCACGAAAACAATCATCAACAGTAACAAAACAAGCATTGCCGGTGAGCTAAGTCGAAGAAGATACCACCTCCCATTCCATACCGACAAGCCACCTCCCCAGTGCTGGGGCCTCACGCCGCAAGACCTGCCCTTGCTCGGGTGAGAGAGTCGTACTAGACTCGACACCTATTTCCCAGACTAGTCCTCCATATATGCCCACTAGGTCTCCAGCCTGAAGACTGGGCACACGTGCAGAAGCAGAAGTGCGGAGCTCACCGGGGCGAGATCGAGGAGCACCTAGGAGAAGAACATTCCTGGCCCTTCGCGGAGCCTCTCCACAATCTGCCGATTCTTCTTGTCCGAGAGAGAGCACCTCTTGACCCTGGATAAACGCAAGAGGCCCACAGCTCCCCAGAGCAGACTGACGGACGCTGGTTAAACAAATGACCAGCGAGTATCTCCGCATATCAACCGAGGACGAATCGTTACCGGCACGAGCGTCGCGAGCCGCCTGTTTCTGCTGCTCGCGCTTAGTCCCCATTTCCAGAATCCAGCTCCGCACCTCTGCTGCCATACCGCCGGGGAGATAGGTCGGGGCCGATGAGCGCTGCCGTCCTTTGCGACGGAGTGCATGGGATGACGGAGAGAATGGCGTGGGGATACCATTTGGATCCTCCTGTTCGGGAGACGGAGAGCGCGGAAGCACAAAGGCTGGCTTTCGGGTCGTCGGACCAGGTGTTCCTGCCACGGGTCTTACTCGCTGTTGAGTCTGTGTATTCGGCAGTGGGCGGGAGGACGAAAGCACTCGAAAACGCGGAAAGGTCCGGGAGGACTGTGTCACGGTAGCGGGCGTCGCAGGATGTCGGGGTGTGATGGGGGTGGTCCGGTATGGCAGCGATGGAGACGGAGGCTCAGCTGCTGGGAACGAGGGCTCGGGAGAAGAAGACTGAACAAAGTCGCGCGGTTTCTTCGTCTGAGGTTGAGTAGTCGGAGTCGCGAGATCAACCGAAATACGACGTCTCTTGGCTCGAGACCTCGTAGGTCCAAACAGTGTATCAAGCTCAGCATCTAGCTCTGGCACATCAACCGGTGGGCTACTTGGGATCTCTGCGGCCTGATCTCCGTCGACTGGTTGTTCATAGATGTCCGGTTCCTGGCCTAACTCGCTGCTGATGTCTTCGATTGCGTCCTTCCGGCGCGTTGAACCCCGCGGTGCTGTTTGGGTCGGGACAAGGTGGAATGTGTTTGCATCATCTTCGGAGAGGATTGAATCGCTATTCTCGTGACGCTTATATTGATCTACCGATCGCTGGGAGAAGAGGAAGCGCGGGGTAGAGGCGAACTGCGGACGCGCATTTTGGCGGGGAGGATGTGCTGGTGTCTGCGCGGATAAATTAGTTACCAGTGTGCTTCAAATTAGGGAGTACGCACTCTGGAGGAGGGCATTAAAGCTATGAAAGATTTGATACAGCTGTCACATCATTAACAAGGCATGGGGCTAGGGCTGTAGTGATGAGAAGATGAAGATGGAGGAGGTCTGGACCCAGGAACGGAGGTCCATTAAATCAACTGACACCTTAGGCACCAAGATCGATGAGTCCTTGTATCAAGATGTTTGCTACAGCCTACGGAGGACAAGGTCACGGATTTAATTGCTGGCAAGGATAAACCATATATCCCTTACGCTCTCAAGTGAATATCCCAGTGCTGACTTGAACTAAGGATGTAGATTCCAGGACAACAATACAGTGCGCCTCATTCTCCACGCTAAGAAACCAGTATTGTATAAGCATTTGGGGAACACTGAGCTACGCGAGCTCGGAGACGGGAGAGAAGCAAAATTGCGACGTCTTTTTCCGTGAAACCGAGACACCTTCACTTTCTATGCAAATGGTTGGGGATGAAGAATTTGGGAATATGAACGTTTCATGAATCATGAGCTTGACAAGTGCCGTCTATGAGAAGAACTTGCGAGCAGTGGCCTTCTCCTTAGCCTCACGAGCCTTGATGGCCTTGTTCACACTTGCCGTCTCGGCTGTGATCGCGGCATCATTAGGAGCCAGGTTGGAAGCTTCCTGCAGATCCTTCAGAGCCTCGTCCTCTTCCTTGAGTCCGCTGCTGGCGACTGCGCGGCGGTAGTAAACCTTGGCCTTGTCGGCATCTTTGGCGGCGGCAGCCTCAGCCACGTCGAGAGCATACGTAGCCCAGGTTCTGGCATTTCTGAACTGGCCGAGCTTGTTGGCCAACAGAGACGAGTTGGAGTGAAGGGTGAAGCGCAGAGCCTTCATCTGGGGTTCCAGGTCTTTAGGATCCTGCTCATCCGGCTCGGGGAACTCATTCAGATACCGCAATCCCTTCTGGTACTTCTCGAGACCTAAGCTGGCGTTACCGCTCTTGAAGGCGGTGTTTCCGAAGCTCTTGAGGTCCGAAGCGATCTTGAAGCAGACAGGAGCGCTCAGCTGCTCGCCCTGGTGGTCATCGGGGAAGTCCTCGTATGGGTCACCGGTAGCGTCGGGAACCTGCTTATCCGCATTCTCGTAATCCTCACCAACCAGCTCGCCACAGTCCACAACGGTCACATCGGAAGTGGGTTTGTCGGCTTGAGTTGACATGTTCTCGATCCTCCGGACGATGCTCTTTCCATTGATGACTTCGCCGAAAACAACGTGCTTGCCATCGAGGTGAGGAGTAGGGACGGTGGTAATGAAGAACTGACTGCCGTTGGTGCCGGGGCCGGAATTGGCCATGGAAAGAAGGAATGGGCGCTCATGCTTGAGCTCGAAGTTCTCGTCGGGGAACTTTTCGCCGTAGATTGACTCGCCGCCAGTGCCGTTGAATGCGGTGAAATCACCACCCTGGATCATAAACTGTTTGATGACTCGGTGGAAGATGGAACCTGGCGGAGTTTGAATCAGACTTTTGCTTGCTCCTCAAATGGCAATGGGGGAGCTTGTTGTACCCTTGTAGCTCAATGGCTTGCCCTGTTTTCCCACTCCCTTCTCCCCGGTACAGAGGGCACGGAAATTCTCTGCAGTCTTGGGAACAACTGGAGAACAGTCAGAATGAACGGTAAAAAAAGGTGCTGCAGTCAGCGGGCAGTACCATCGTTGAACTATGAAGCGGGGTAGTTAGCGCACTGTAGCAGCCACATTTAGTCGCAGAATAGAGAAATCTCACCAATTCGAGAGCAATGCGACCGGCCTTCTGCTGACCGATCTGGATGTCGAAAAAGACACGAGAGCGACCTGATCCGGAGCTTCATTAGCACTCCGAAAGAAAAAGCGGGGAAGATCTCGAGGACGTACGCTGAGATTCAGCCATGATGTTGTGTTAGTTGGGGAGAATTGAAAGAAGGGGATTAGGAAAGGAGATGTCAGATTAAGTATTTATGGGATGAATGACACAAGGCTGAAGGGGGGAAGAGGAAGAGGAGGAAGTCGAGGGGAAGATGTGGGCTGAAAGACCTTCACTTTTGGCCGCGATGGCTTCCATCACTTTCCATCACGCCGCGCCACGACCATCGATTGCCTGCACGCTGTGACTCCGGGATTGAATTCCAAATTGAGGGGTCTAGCTGCTTGGAAGAGGGGCATTTATGCTATTGTCATTCTTATTCGTCTGATTGGAGCTAGTGGTGGTTTAAGCTAAAATGATCGCTCCCCATATGGTGAGCACTGAGTTGATTGTCGCCTGGTTCCATAATCGCCTCGCATATCTTAGAGCACATAGTTAACAAGCATGTGATAGAAAGAGAGGACTTAAAATCAGACTGGCGTCTCTAAATCACAATGTTTTTGTTGAGCTGCCCAGACCACAGACTCTACAGAGTAAATACACAGGATACATGGCCTGTCACTCAACGGCCAGGATCGCTTTCATTCGAGATGATTCACATTGTCATCAGTTCGCCGCGCTTGAGAGTACTGCGGGCAAAAGTACTTAACCAGTATAGGACGGCAATCAGAAATATGTCTGTATATTTGGATGTGTTGCATTGGCAAGGTAGGAAAGCAACGGTCAACCAGCAGCATTGTATCAATTCACTTTTTGTGGGGCAACAGCAATCACAAGCCATTCAAATCCTGAATAACAGTCTCGAATATTGCATAATAATCTCACAGAGCACGGACTATCTTGTGGTAGGGCACTCCGTACAGAAAGGCGCTATGAGCACCGCACCACATTCACCACAGTACCGCCTCTTTACATCCAACTCAGCTTGAGAAACGGGATATTTAGGGTATCGCGGCGAGGCGGCAGGGCGAGGAGGAGTATATGTCGGCTGGGGCTGATTGACCGGAGGGTTGTGGGTGTAGCTAACAGACACCCCCTGAGCATGGCGCGTTCGAATACAGTATATGATAAGAATGATCCAGCCGGCCAGCTCGCAGACTCCGGCAATGACAAAGCAGGCGACTGCGCCATAGTATTGACCGTCCTCGTGGTGATTGCGAGATGACGATACACCAATCAATCCACCGCCAACAGCGATGAAGATCAAGCCGATGGTAATCATGGATATCGGAAACCATTTTGAGATTCGACGACTTGGAGGAAGGGTAGTGGTTAATGCAGGTGGTTGCATAATAGACTGACCCGAATGGTTCTGCATCGTAAAGTAGTTCTGAAGTGGAAGGCAGAAGGTCACAGACAAGAACGGCCTCGAGGGCGGCGCGATTATTTGAAAAGCAATGTTGCGCCTGCTTGCTTCTCAACGGATTCCCACCTGGGCAGGGTGTTGGGATCACGCATCAGTCCGTATTCCGATTGACGACATTAAGGTTCTGATGAACCGCCGCCGTTCGTGTGAGGGATCCTGCATCCTGCTCCTTCGACAACCAGCTGCTACACCAGGATCGCAGACCTGGTCACAGATATGGGGTGATAGGGCCGTTAAAACGGAGCTATTCTTGGCCCCTCCTGGCCCGCGGGCCGCGGAGGATTCTCGAGATCGTATTGGTGCAAACAATACCATAACCTTCCTAATAGAACTCTCGCGTAATGAGTGTTTCCCATGCAAGAGCTGTCACGAAACTCTTCAGCCAATAGCAGATCCTGGTAAAAAGAAGAAGCCCGTAAGTGTTGTCCTAGGGAGGGATATGGTTGGTTCAATGACCAGTAACAGGAGAGAATGAGGCGTTGAATCCTATGAGGTCTGGGCCTTAAAATGGGCTCTCCGAGAAACATTTCAACGACATGGGCTGAAGTTGTGATGAGAGTGGCTATCCCAAATTTGCGCGAGAATCTTTGCAATAGATCAGCATTAAGCAAGGTTGACAAGCACAATGCTTCTGACATGCATTTGACATTGACGCGCAAGCTCATGTCAGTAGAGACTGCGGTTTTCTCGTTGAATTAATGTGTGGTATAGTCCGGACTCTGCGGATAGAAAGGGGAGATCAGACCGTCCTATCACGATGACGACTCGAAAATGTTGTAAGACCTTGTGTGGAAGATCGGACCTGAGGATGAGTACATGACGAGGGCAGTGACCAAATGCCAGGAGGCGCAACGCGAGAAGATGATGACGACGAAGACACGGAAGAATCAGTGATAAAGCTTTTCGGGCGTGAAGTATAGATCGGACATCAAGTTGGCGGAATGATGTAATCCCAAAAATTGGGCAAAGTTTTGTCCTTCCCCTTCAAGCAGAGCGCCTGGGTTTCGATAGTGTGGGTTCCCAAAATCCTCCTAGGATATCGAAGATTTTACCGTAGATTAGTGTTTCCTGTATGTATCGGGGTTTATCCCTCGAATCATCTATGTCTATTATACAGCCGTAAGGGTATCATTTATCAAGAATTTCATCCGTCTACTCTAGGAGTTCTGCGGGCAGCTTGAACTCCACGGTCCCTGACTTTTTCGTAGCAGAGGAATCTTTGTCGTCAGTACTCTTTTCTCGCTTCGGTAATTGCGTGTCAATTTCAATTGTAACCTGTATGTGAAATATGATGTCAGTTACCGTTGCTTCGTCAAGAAATCACTGGAGACGCGAGAGCTTGCTAACCGCCGCATCTTCACTGCGGTAGTCGACACCCACCGGCCCATCGTTGATTAGCTCGACATCCATCATTGCTTGGAAAACGCCGTTCTTGACGCGCTCAGGTTTGTAGTTCTCGCCGAGCCGCTGGTAGAAATAATCGTAGAGCTTGCGTGCCGTATCAGCATTGGCGGCCTCATGAAAATCCGGTTGCTTGCCCTTCTTTAGCTGGCCAAAAAGCGTAAATTGTGATACTATAGACGTCAGCAGAAGATTCACGAAAAAGAAACGTGTAGTAGACGTACCACAAAGCACTTCGCCGTCAATATCTTGGACGTTCCTTTTCCACTGTGTTCCCAGCGTAAGCGTAGTCCAAGACTTGACCCGGGCCACGTACCTGCTTATCGGTTTCCGCTGGGAACAGCCTTGCCTTCAATATCCGGTTGACCATTGTGTCAATGTCTTTCTCGGTGTCGTCTCTCCCGACTCCTGCGAGGACTAGGAGTCCTCGACCAATTTTGGATATGAGTTGACCATCCACTGTTACGGACGCGGACTTGACACGTTGGATGACGGCTATAAGTCTGTTAGAGGCTAGGAGAGCGATAGGAGCAGGCTACTCACCTTTCATGATGCTGTTGTTATCGAGGATCTCTGTCAGTTGGTGTTGACACGTGAGGTGGTCGTCGGCGGTTGAGATATAGTAAACCGCCAAGCCTGGATATAAGAATCAATCCATCGATAGGTACGGTAGAAGTCCAAGGCAAGTCAGCACAGTGGATATCAATGATATCAGGACCAAATAGAGAAAAGTGACTTTGCACAAGAGATAGTCTTCCCCACCATGGTCTCAGCAGACAAATGTAGGTGGCAGAACTCTATGTGACCGCCTTCTGATAACAGCCATTATCCCCCAGCTTCTTGGGAGAATGAGCCATGCACTCTTTTGAGCATTTTAAGATAACACTGTTAAGCGATAGTCACCCACTCTTAAAAGTTGCTGGACAACCCTCTTTTCTCGTTCCTTCCGCTTTATCCCACCAAGGCTATCCCCAGAATCCCTTCGAATTCCTGCGCCAACGATAGTGGAATTTCGTCTCTTGGCGATCTGTTCGCCTGAACAGCAGCCATGACGTCCCGCAAGACGCAGCAGGAGATCGATAAGACCTTCAAAAAGGTTGCGGAGGGTATTCAGACGTTCGAAGGAATATACGAGAAGATCCGTGCTGCCACAAATCCCACGCAACGCGACAAGCTTGAAGAGAACCTCAAACGAGAGATCAAAAAACTCCAGCGATATCGTGATCAAATAAAATCATGGGCTTCGGGCAATGAAGTCAAAGACAAAGGGCCGTTGCTTGAGCAGCGTAGGGCCATTGAGACGGTGAGGCTGGAATAGATTATGGTTTTGGCCGTCGAGTGAGGCTAACACAAACCAGTGCATGGAACAGTTCAAAGCCGTTGAGAAAGAGATGAAGACCAAAGCTTATTCCAAAGAAGGTCTCTCTGCAGCTTCGCGACTCGATCCAAAAGAGAAGGAGAAGGTCGAAACGTGCGATTTTCTGTCCAACATGGTGGATGAATTGCAGCAGAAGATTGAAGCCATGGAGGCAGAAGAAGAGTCGCTCCACATGTCCATGAAGAAAGGGAAGAAAGATGTCACAAAGACCAACCGTCTAGCAGATATTTCACGCATAACGGAACGTCATAAATGGCATGTCAATAAACTGGAGCTGTTGCTGCGATCACTTCAAAATGGCAACATCGAGACAAATCAGGTGCTGGATCTCAAAGAGAGTATCAAGTACTATGTGGAAGATGGCCACAATCTAGACTACTCTGGAGAAGATGAGACGCTTTACGACGATCTCAACATGGGCGACGAGACAGAAGCGCAGTTCGGGTTAAGCGGTGACAACGACCGTGTGTCGTCGCAAGATACTCAGTCAATACAAGAGGAAGAGATCGAAATCAAGCCCAAGCCAGCATCGTCGTCCAAGTCGTCCGAAGCCACTGGACACCGCAGACCGTCTGCTCAGATGAAGTCTCCACTTCCCGTTCTAGCAACACTGCATCCGTCCAGCTCAAGCAGCTCAACCACCGGCATGAAACCTGCTCCCCCTCCCACGCGTCTGCCCGGTGAAACCTTGAAGTACGCGTCTGCCGCCGCTGCAGCTGCAGCAAGTGACAAGAACGGCGTTGGCATCGCCCCTCTCCCTCCTCCGCCTGGCGCTAGCCCCGCCTTCCCAGCTGCAGTGCCCGCCTCCAAGGCATCGTCTACCGCCTCACCTGTAGTCACCCTCGCACAGCCTGTTCCGAAAGCTACACCCACATCTGCTATCGTAGCGGAGGAAGGTTGCTCACGGACTCCTGCTTTCAGTCCCAAGATCTCTGCCGCCGTCAGCGCTGCAAATACGACGCCCACCACCCCTGCGATGGACAAGGCAGAAACCGCGACCACCAAGTCGCAACCCGC
The DNA here is from genome assembly GCF_044049435.1 of Aspergillus pseudodeflectus. Lineage (NCBI taxonomy): Eukaryota > Fungi > Ascomycota > Eurotiomycetes > Eurotiales > Aspergillaceae > Aspergillus > Aspergillus pseudodeflectus. The sequence continues at coordinate 514,180 of NW_027263792.1, read as the reverse complement.
TGTCAACGGACAACTCGGAAAAGAGAACCAGGCCCAGGAAGATGGCGAAGAGTCCATCTACCATCTGCCTCCTGGTCTGCAGGATCTGATTCATTCGTTCGAGGTTACTAAGAGTCGCGCTTCGGCCAACCCTACTAGCCAGCCCCAGTCTGTGCAGCGTCTTCTCACCGCGTCCGCAACCAATTGCCCCGAGCCTGCCGATGCCGAGAAACCCCGTCACTATAAGCCCCAGAACCCTTACAACACCCCTCTGTACTATCCGCAGGAGCCTCTGGCTATCTTGGACGATCCTCGCCTTTACGAGACTGGGCGTATCGACACTGATACCTTGTTCTACTTGTTTTATTACCGGCAGGGCACCCACCAGCAGTATTTGTCGGCAAAGGCGCTCAAAAACCAGAGCTGGCGATTCCACAAGCAGTACCAGACCTGGTTCCAGAGACACGAAGAGCCCAAGACCATAACCGAGGAGTTCGAACAGGGCACCTACCGCTTCTTTGATTATGAGAGTACTTGGTAAGTTTTGACTTTCTTTCGCCTCACATTGGTTGCCTGGTTTTCCTTCTAACCCGAACTGCAGGATGAACCGCCGCAAGGCTGATTTCAAGTTCGTTTACAAGTACCTGGAAGACGAACTGTAATCCACGCCTGTACTTTTCTCCTCTCACATATTCTCATGCTTTAGTCCCTCCTTCAGATATTGATTCGGCTTGGATCGGTGTCACCTGTTTGGTCAGATGAAGACAGCAAGAGTCTATGAAGTCGATTGTTGAGTCATTTTCTGCACCGACAGGAGAAAGGATCTATCTTCGATCACAATTCTGCAAGTGAGATGGAATCTAACCTCATTTTATTATTTTATTACTCCATGTATTCAACCGGTTCAGGAACAGGTGTTATGAATGGGTCTGCGGGACAGGGAGTTCAACGCTGTTCTTTTAGTAGTGCTATGCTGGGCTTGCAGCCATGTCAGGAGCTTCTGCTTGGTTAACCAATTGAAATAGACAAGAGTCTTCTTAAGCGAAACAAACACAGAGTATGCAGCGTAGACCCTTTTCCGAAGTAGGTACCAATGCGGAAGACTGGGGTTTGTAACACAGACACAACCCTGTGAACCGTCGAAGCATTCATGGTGGCTGTGAGGACTGAAGAGCCCAGATCGGCGCAGACAAAGAAAAATCAAAAATCAAACGTGAAAATAAAATAAACCTGGCAAAATTATGCTGAAAAATAGAATAAAATAAACTGAATCAAGAAATCGCGCTCTCGAGAAGAAGATCAGGTCAAGTCTACGTTGATAAAAATAGGAAACTCGAGGGCCTTGTGCAGGCCCTTTGTGTCTCGAGCATTGGTGAAGCTGTTGTAGACTAGATACTAGGTACTGTATCAAGAGTTCGTCTATTGTTGCCTCATGGTAGTTTGGTGAGGGATTTTCAATTAGCGCGCGATGTGAAGAAGGATCGCTTTAGTGTTGACTCTTGAGGAAGGTGATCGTGGGTGACTGAGCGGCAGGCTTAGAGAAGGACAGACCACCATGTCTGCCTTGAAGTCAGCCTCCTGTTTTCAGACCGCTCGTCAACACACCACTTGCCGGCAAACGCAAGTCAGATTAATGCCTCGAACTAATGAAATCCTTATAATGAATTCCTTATGACGATGAATCGATGATGCCCGACAAGGCTGTCGCTCCTGGTGCGGATCCTCAAACGCCCCGCCGGGGAAATCGTGCCGAGTTGTGGTCTTTCATTGAGGCCGCCGCAAGACTGGACTGAAACCGAGAAAAAGAACATTATTACTTCATCTTCAGCAAAAGACGGACTGACTCGTACTTTGGCCATCGGAGGGCCCCGAAAAAAAATAACGCCCAGGTATCTGCAGCAAATGACGATCCCGCACGTTCACCTCCCCAGCGCCCTCAGCGACGATAAGTCCAACCGCGACTGCAGACACAGACAAGAGGCTGATTGGCGCTCCCAAGACGAACTCGAGCCGCATGCACCCCCCTCTTTTTGTTATTCTGTCTCTCGGTTCACTTGTGCTTGCCGTCTTTGCCCTTGTTTTCAACTGCCAGGCTGGTTCGGCACAGCCTGTTCCGCCCGGGTACAGCAAAGGCAGCGTTCATATCAAGTGCCTTGCGACTAGCAATGATGTGTGGGGGATCGCTATGACGACGTCTGCTCGAGCCCAAATGGAGCCAGATTGTCCCTTCCAAGTAATCGGCCCGTGTGGGCTTTCCCTGGTCCCCTCTTTGCCAATCACCACTCGCTTTCTGCCATTATTATTCGGCGAGGGGAGGGGGGCAGAACAACGCCAGAAGCACTAGAAGGCTGGGAGAACTTTCGAATGCTTCGATCCTTTTTCTAGCGTCAGCACGCTAGCCAAGTCGACCCAAGCTAGCAGGGATGGCCTCAGTCGCTTTGCCCCAATGACAGCCCGGCAACTGGGGTGGCTGTGTGCCCTCTCGTCCAATATCTGTGCCGAGTCTCCATGCATGGCCTTCTTTTTCCAGAGCCGGACATTTTTGGTCTGCTACGAGCGCTTGCTCAGGTGATATTCCGCCATGGATATGTTCGTATCGCTAACCTGACGGCGGGACTAGTCTCTTGGATCTAATGCATGTGCGAAACCGACGTCGATGACTTCCACAGGTCGTCGATTCAGGTTCGCCCTCCTAAATTCTATTATAAAAGCTGTGCCTGCACCCGGTCACCTGCTTTATCTCCCAACCTGCCGACCCCCCATGATTTCATTCCCCAGATTCAACACATCGTAGTCTCCATCCATTCTGTCAAGTCATAGTTGACAAAAAATAACATCAAGATGTTCTCTCAGACAATGGTATTTGCCTTCCCTGCCATCCTACTCACTACAATGCTGACCTCGCTGCAGAGCCAACCTATTGCCTGCCCTCCAATGGAGCCGTCCTCTTCGTCCTTCTCGTCTTACTCCTCATACTCGTCCAACTCGTCCTACTCCACCGTCAGTGATGATTCCAGCTTTGGATTCCTGGACATGTACCGCCTGATGCACGGCAATGGAAGTGGCACTGCGACCAGCCCTGGAAGTATCAATGACTTCCCGCTCAACCAGCCGACATTCGAACCCTCGTCCTTCGAGAGCACAGTCTACGACTTTAACCCAACATTCCCCATGTACACGCCTGAACCTCTCCCCCTCATGGACACACCGCCCACCTCCTTCCCTTCCAGCTCCACGCCGGCCTGGTCGCCAACATCCATGCCACCCCTCGACCAAGGGATGTTCCCTCCTCTCGACGGCCTGAGCCAGGAGGCACCCAAGTATGCTCACCCAATCCCCCACTGATTCTGAAACCAGATCTGACTATATCAGGCCTGCCAAACCCTATGCATGCGAAGACTGTGGCAAGAGCTTCACGCGCCCAGCCGACCTGAAACGCCATCAGTCAACCGTGCACTACCCGGTCTTTCAGAACTGCCCTGTCGCCGACTGCTCGCGCAAGGACAACAACGGCTTCCCACGTCGCGACCACCTCATCGAGCACCTGCGCTCCTACCACCACATGGACGTGCCAAAGCGCCGCGCCGCCAAGCGCACGAAGCTGACCTAAACGTCTCCCTATGTACTCCGACCTCTCTTCATCCCCGCACCGTATACATACAACCTTGCTCTTCTGGCCTACTGCGATCCTGGACATCTGTTCTTATACTACCTGGTTCTGATTCTTATACTTCTTGAGAGCTTCTGTTTTATACCATTTCTTCTTCTTTTCGTCATTTTTTTTTTCGAAGACTCGACTCGATTCGATTCGTCACATTCTTCTTATGGTTGACGAGTAATGCGGAATGGGACTGGACTGTGGACTTGGACTGGACGGCGTTATGAGACTCGCATCTAGTTTTTTCACCTACTTTTTTGCTTTTACTTTTTTCTTGATTATTCTATCCTGTCTTTTTGTTAGTTATACACTATAGATGGTCGGCGTTGGAGATACGATACCTGGCATCATTCACATGAACGCGATACAAGATACACGACATAACCGCGCAATCAATTCTTCTCTTTCCAAGTAGCTTTGTAGTTATCTATGTGGTGGGAAAGTCTACATAGACACTTCCCCTTGCCTTTCCCCTCTCATCGAATATCACCCCCTCACTCTCGAGCAACCTCCTCTTCCGCTCCAATTTGCCCACTAATTTACTTCCCCTCCCGGCACCTTTCTTTCCCTTGACTTTCTCAGGAGGCGTCCCCATGTACCCGCCCAATCCCCCATCGACATTCAAAACACGATGACAGGGAACCCCCGGCGCAAATGGATTCAGGCGCATTGCAGTCCCCACTGCGCGCGCGCTCGAATCCAAATGCTTCGCCAGCGCAGCATAGGTCGTCCAGCGACCACGCGGAATCGCAAGAAGGCACATGTACGTCCGTTTTCGGAAAGAGGTCAGTGTTGGATGCATGGAGATTTTCTTTGTTAGTTTCAGGATTTGCTGGTTCTGTTCCTGTGCCTGTGCCTGTGCCAGTTCCAGTTCCCGGGACGACGGGGACTGTTCTTTGATTGAGCATGTGGCCGAGGGGGCGATTGAGTTTTCTGCAGCGGCATCTTTCATTGTCTGGTTGGGATGGCTGCCAAATGCAATGCTGCGCTGTTCTTTGTTGACGCCGGCGAAGCCTGCAGCTGCATGTGGAATAAGGAGGAGGATTGTGGCGTCATGATCGGTTGTGGTTGGATCCTTGTGGAGTTGGCCTTGGTCTTCGTTGTTGATGTCGAGAAGTGGGTCTGGGCCTGGGGACTGCCCGCAGGAAGGAGGGTCGGACTCGTGGGGGCCAGAGAGTGGAGCAACAGCAGCAGGCCCGGGCATTTTGCTTTTCCAATACGTATACTTTTACACTTTCCGCCCTTTGCTCTCTGGTATTATGCGCGGTGGAGTGCGTGGATTCGTGCTGCGGAATGACGAGGGGCAGGATACGCAACGCAGCGACTGCTCACTCGGCTGGCCGAGTTTTTGGCCTCGCCTCGAAGTGGACTGTTGTGCGACCACAGTCTGGAGGAGGGTGGGGCTGCTGAGTGTTCTAGCGCGGCTTCTAGTGTCTTCCCTCTTTGGGCGGTGTCGCAGCAGCGCAGGATGACTACCAGAATAAGGTAAGCGCTGTCTTGTCCTGATTTCTTTGTGTCTCTCACTGGTCCCTGGATCAACTGGCTTAATTCGGAGGATTTAGTGTGGTGTATGTGGCGTGGTACCGTGTGATTGAGCCAGCTGGGGGTCTAGATGGTGTCGGTCTGGTTTGATCTGTGGTCTGGTCTGTTCCAGGCGTGACGTTTGATGCGAAGGAACGGATCATGGAAGGGATGTCGAAGGCTGATGGAAGGTGTCCAAGGTTTCGGGTTGATTGGCAAGTCACTGATCCTTGAATTCCGAGAGGTTAAGTTTCGTTGAGGATGTGGATGGACTGGAGATCATCAATCTGCATGGATTGCGAGTCGCGAAGGCTGGGGAGCTGGAATTTGTAGGCGATGATGGCATTTGGCGCTCTCAGTCAGCGTTGTCTGGGAATTGGCCAATCACGGTTGAAGGATTGGATTAATTGCCATCCCGCACGCTCGCAAAAGATGTGACGGTTGTGACCACTACTAGTACTGACGGTTCCTCGCCGATCGGAGTAACGGGCCGGGTCCGTCGTCGTGTCGCTCAGGTCAGGCTTGACTAGAAAATTCGCCTCTCTGATCGGGGACTCAATACTAGTCCAGATATTGTGGGAAGTAACGGCCGCATTGCTTTTCCCTGTATGCGAAATTAGACGGACTGACGAGGAAGACTCAACTTGAGGGCGCCTTCGATGGCAGGTTGCTTTTTCCTCGTTTGACGCCGAAGGTGTTATCTACGCATACGCTTTCAGAGAAAATGTATAGAGCTACTGCATACCCCTGAGCGATGGATCGACCGGCTGCAGACGAAGACCAGTGAAACAATTGTCTCGACCTGTCCAGGCCCGGTGTCGAGTCAGGATATAGCGCTGATCACCACAGTGCCTTCCAATAAGCGTGGGGGTAGGAGTCCTCTGAACTTCGGAGGGAGGCGCGAAAAGCCGTCAGGGGCTCGCTCAAGCGCATGCGAACAGGATGAGAAACCATTGGCCAAAAGAGCAAAGGTTGGTCTGGTATATTAAGAACACAAACGAAGTAGGTTAAAAAGCAACACTAACGCCGCCCTGATTCAGGCCCCATACATGCACGTAGCAGTTATGCGATATCGCAGATCCTCCCCCTTCGACATACGACGGGTCTAGATCTGCCCCCCTTCCGACTCAGCCGCCGTCGGACTATACAATTGCACGCTTTCACGGTCGATGTGGTGCGGGTATACGTTTCAGTTCCTCTCCTCTCTTTCCCACTCTCCAGTTGACTCATTTATCGGTTGTGATGGCTCCGGTTGGGTAGGCTTATGCCTGGTTCGACGTCGACGTGCGCTTTCGGATATTCGACTCGACCGTCCGCCATCGAAAATTGTATCAAAGAACTTAAGCACCGCCGACAAGGACGTTGTTCACGGGAATGTGGACTGATTTGATTAGTACCAAACACACCGAAACCTTTGGGAGCGGCAACATACTCAGCTTAACAATGTACCCGATGAATCCCATGATTAGGAACCCGGTGCCGACAGCCTGGCTGATCTTGATGAATTCGCGCTTGTCGGCTGTACGTAGAGTCAGCTTCCGTTCTCAATTGCCGCCCAGCATCGATAAAGTAAGCCAACAGGAGGAATGCAAGACATACGCTTCTGGCTGCGCTTGACAAACTGCATGCCATCCTTGAGGAACTCCTGAGGGATGTTGAGCAATTCTTGGACCTGGTCGGACATATTGACTGATTATCGTGTTGCGGCGCGTCAATCAAGCAGAGAAAAGAAGAAGTTGGAGAAAACGGCAAGTTGGCGAGTATTGAAGACGTTGGATGTGCTCCTCTAACTCATGCCAGCTGTGCTTTTGGCAGTTGGAGCTGGAAAAGGGTCCGGATTAACTCGAAGCCGATTCCGCCACGTATCTCCAAGCTCACAGTGGCTAGTGCTCACAAGCCACGGCTGGCACCAGCCACAGAACGATATGAGTTGCTGTTCTTCCCGGAGATTGCGGGGATTTTATCCGCCTCCGATTTTCCCCGCTTGAGCCTCTTCTTGACCTTGCTTAAACTCTGGCGTGAGGTTCACCGGGATCCTTGTTGGTCTTGACACTTGGAGTCTTGGCTGGGCTCAAATATGGTCTTGTGACTTTAAGTTTCTCTCAAGTTACTGGACAAATCAAGTTGGGCTCCATACGCGAGCTCAGATTCCGCACTTCACCCCCCAGTGTTTTCTCGGACAGAACCCACCCGGTTGACATGCGACGTGCGTCATGGAGGGAATGGCATTCCCAGTCAGGTGCCCACTGCTCGCACTCGTATCTCCCCAAACCAGCCATCTATAGCGGGAGTCGGAATACCCTCGTCCGATGTGGAGAACAGCTCCTCCAAGGTTCACAGCTACAATCAAGCAGTGCCCCATGAGCTCGATTACCGAGGTCTCCTGGATGTCCAGTCTATCGAACTAGGGCTGGGACCGCAAGGCTCAGGGCGCAGCAGGCGCAAGGCGCAGTTGCTCTCAAGGTATTAGCGTGCCATTTGAGTTTACGATAGGTGAGCCGGCAGCACTCTAATTCCCGGACTAATGGAGGCTCTTGTGGCTTGAAAATTCCCCGAATTTTCCGACTAGGAAGTAGATCCGGGAAGCAGGGTGAAGCAGGGTGAAAGCAATGACATGGGGTGGCGATTGGGTAACAGGTGATTCACCTCTAAGGGCGGTGCTGTTGATGTAGGCGTGCACGTCGCATTTGGTCTATGGTAATCCGAGGTGTTAAATCCTCCTAACTGGTATACAGCATTGCTTGCGCCTTATCACAAGCCCGATTGCTTATGAGATTGCTTGTGTCGTACATTTGCCTAATTGATATTGTATCTGGGCTGAGACCTCTGGTCATTGATAAAACCACTGGGCAGTCATGAGCTTTGAATCGTAAGAGGCGAAAAACCTTCGAGGAGGTCCTATTATGCCACCAATATGGAAGCTTCGCCTCTCGAGCATCAATCCTCGCCGTCAACTTCATTTCATCTAGAGCAACGTCTCTAGTCGCGAGCGAGGCCACTCTCCAATCGGATGTCATTACACTCTCTTCTCTTTTCGAATCTAGTATACGGCTTGATCGGAACTGACTTCATTCAATTCAGCTATATACTCAAGTACGTCCATTCAACTACTTACAATCATGCCTATGCCGATCCGAAGTATACTCCTTCCATGTTTTTCCTGTCAGAGACTCGCCCTCCAAACAAACTGAATACTCGTTTATATTCAAATCGTAATCAATCAGAAAGCAGCAAGCACCACCAGAGCGCCAGCAGCCAGGGCAGTGATGGAACGAGAGGCGATAGAAGCTGCACCATCTAGATACCATGTCAATAGGGGCCTAGAGCCAGAGGATTAGGTAAACTTACTATCATCATCCCCACTGTTGCTGCTACTACTGGTGCTGCTGTCACTGGTATCGTTCGCGGTATCACTGCTCGAGTCCTGTGTATCATCGCTATTGCTGTTGTTGCTGTTACTGTTGCTCGTCTCATCATCATTGCTATTGTTGCTATCATCATCGTCATCATGATCATGCCCATGCCGACCCCCACACAACCCATCCACGCCATCAAAAAGCGTCCACGGATCAACCCTCGCAACATCCTCCAGCTCATCAAGCGAGCACCTCGCATCCGTTACACACCGCGCCATGGACTCCGAAAAGTCTTGCACGAAGCGGCCGTTTGTATGCCAGAACGCATCGCACAGGCAGTCGATGTCGTCGGCGTCGGTGCTCGACACGGATCCTGAACCGCACTCCGTGCCGCGCTCTGCGGCCGAGATTGTGCAATCGAGGATGCAGTTCGGGATGTAGGTGGAGAGGTAGTCGTGGAAAGTGGTGAAGTTTTGCGCGTGAATTATGGGAGTGAGGAGGGAGAAAAGAGCGAGAGTGAGATTAATGGTGAGGGAATGCATTCTTGATATCTAGGTAAGGTATAGATATCTGTATACAAATCTTGCGGCTCAGTTCAAGTACGACACAGAATGAAAAGTAATCTAAGCAGAGAGAAAACCGGAACCCCCAATGCATTATATATTTACCCAATCTCACAATCCCATCCATTTCAGCTCCGACTCGACTCCCACTGCACTGCATACCCCCCAGTCGAATTCCCAACCCAACCAGATCCCTGAGCCTACTACATCAACTCCCCAGCGCCATATGTAACCATCTCTGCAGCACCAGCCAACCACACTCACCCACAACAGCCCTTGGCGATCGATTCCGACCGGTTGATTCGGATACTGGTTGGAGCGAGGAAGCGATCTATCGAATTGGATCCTGCCTGCTTTGCTTGCCTGACGAAGGTTAGGTGGGCATCTGAAACGGGACTTGCAGGGGTCGATTGGATGGGTATGAACAGGCTACAGGCAAACCCGTTCGGTTGCCGAGTTTGATTTCCGCTTCGACCTTCGAGTGAGTGTGAAAATCGCAGATATCGCTCTTGCTCTGAGCCTGGAGTTGAAAGGGTATCAACATGCTCGCCCGACATGGGTACTTGGCTTAGGGGCCAGGGATCTAGGCAGGAAAACCATTCCAGGTCGCCAGCGGCGCAAAGCGTCGCTTATTCCGGGAGCTGGTTGGCGGGCGCTGCGAGGCTTGCTGGGGGAAGATTGGGCTGATGTGTGGGCAGATGGTATTGAGACTTGAGGCTGTGTTCCAGCGAATACTGCCGGGTTCTGGGGTTTTTAGTAGATGTTGTCCTTGTCTCTCATGAATGAGATACGCACGGGCACATCTACTCCGCTGAAAAAAGGTATTTCATCGGCGTTTGAAGTCTCGGGGAGTCGGTAGGTGGTACCGATCGATACCTCCAAACGGGGCTCTCTATATCTATTCGATTTCTTAGCCAAAGAGACAGGCCTTCTCCGTATCACCTGCCTGCCTCCGTCATATCCCTCCATCCCACCCCGACCGCCTCTACCACCAGCACGACATCTTAGGCATCTACTTGCCAGCATCCTCCCTCTGCTCCAAACTAACGCCCGGCTTTCCAGCCCCAGCCTCCTCATCAAGCACACTATTCTTCCTCGCGGCAGTCTCAACAAACCCGGGATTCTCTGCCTTCAACCTTGCAAACGTCTTCTCTGCATCCCATACCCATGGTGTATCCGCCGCAAAGAGTAGATCCATGTCTTCCAGCGTGCGCTGGTTACTCTCCGGGTACAGCGCCCAGACCATGGGAATGGTGATGACGTTGCTGGCGGCGAAGACGTAGAGTGTTTTTTCGCCAATGGATTCGAACATTACAGGGCAGAGGAGGGTCTATACATCAAAGGTTAACAAATGACTTTTTATTATGAAGAATGCGGTGCTCACCAGCCATCCATTCCCAATACTCCATCCCACAACACCCCATGCATTCCCCTTTGCACGCACAGCGAGCGGGTAAATCTCGGCCGGGTAGATCCAAGGAACAGTAAGCCAGGTTGCGCCGAATATGGCCGTGAAGATGAAGACCATTGATGCGGCCGCGGCGCCAAAGGAGTTGGCGCGCGAGAGGTTTCCAGACTCGCGGGCGTTGATGGCGAGGCGGGAAAAGCCGCCGGCAAGGAACATGGCGATGCCTTGGCCTGTGGCGCCCCAGTAGAGGGTCCAGCGGCGGCCGATGCGGTCGAGGGTGAACACACAGACAAGGGTTGCGAACTGTATTGATGCTATTAGTGGTTTTTTTTTATAAGTGAGGGTTTGAACGATGGGGTGCGTACCATGTAGAAGACGTTGTTTAGACCGCTGATCCATTGGCTTTTCATGGAGTCGAAGCCGGCGATACTGAAGATAGTTGGTGCATCTGAGAATATTAGTGGCGTCCTACCAGGTTCCACATTCGATCAGAAAAAAAGACGACACATACAAACCGTAACACCCGCAATCCCAACCCACTCCTGCATAATCTGCAACCAAACCACAAGCTGCACTCTCCTCCCTAAATGCAACTTGCCCGTCTTATACCCAAACAGCATAGCCAGATACGAGGTACTATGCCCCATGGACTTCTCCATCTCTGCAACGCTCAGGATATCTTGAAACTCGGCCTCGGCACGGACTGCATCCTCGTCACTGCTTCCGCGGAGACGGCCAAGGATGTAGCGGGCTTCTTGTTCACGGCCGACTTTGACGAGCCAGCGAGGAGATTCCGGGAAGAACCAGACAACGCTGAAGAGTACAATTAGGAAGATGATTTGAAAGGCAATGGGGAAGCGCCAGCGGAAGGGAGAGGCGCCGTTGTCAATGAAGGAGAGGCCACTAACTCGTTAGTATAGTTCTATATAGTGCTCATACAAGCCCATCTTGTCGGAGAGATATTGTAGGCACTTACAATTCGAGCCAGTACGCCAAAACGACACCAAAGATGTTCAGCGTGAACTCAATCGCGATGAACTGACCACGACTCGTATGTTCAGCCGTCTCAGTAGCCCAAACCGGAACAATCGCATTGAGGATACCAGTTCCAATACCGTTGATGAAGCGCGCTGCACCTGTCAGTAGTTGTAACCATCACACCACTTAATACATCCAACATACAGCAAATCATCCAATTATGGTTCTGCGCGGAACACTGCAGGGCAGCCCCAAATATTGCCCAAACTGCCCCAGACGCAATCGTCTTAATTCTCCCAACCTTGTCACCAGTCCAGCCGCCAAGGAGCGCGCCAAAGAGGGTTCCGAGATAGTAGACAGAGACAATACCGCCCTGGAGCAGGCTGTCAGTCACCACGGGAGCAGGATGGCCGTCTTTCATCTCTGTGTAGCCGAAGCCCATGAGGTCAATGTAGTCCTTGCTGTTGTTGACTCCGGCCATCATGCCTTGGTCGTAACCAAAGAAGAGGATTGAAAGGGCGGCGACGCTGTTGATGGCTATGAGAAGGCTGCGCTTCTCATAGCGGTGGACCACGTTCCATGAGGAGATTTGGTCGCTCATTTTGGCTACCTTGGTGTATGACTCTTGGGACAATGGATCAGTCACTTTTAGGTACGCTCCGCCTGACAGTGGGAACTCAAGAGATAAATAGTGAGGATGTGTGGGGTTACACGGCATTTAACCGCGATGTCCATCAAAGACCAACCGGATAAAAACAGGGTCTGAGGTCATGGAAAGCCTGGGTTTGACGAATATGGTTACATCCCGGTGGGAGAGCGACTGTGAATGGAGAGCACGCCAATGGAGTCATCTTCCTCCACTCGAAAACACGAGGATGACTCGACCGAGTCCACAGCTCGAGCGCACCCGCCCAAAACCTGCAAGGATTGGAGTGAATGAGCCCATGATCGGGAATCCGGACTGAAGGATCGGGAACTTCACGGGCAGCAACACGAGATACGGGACCGATTTGGAGGGGAAAGGCCTGGTCCAGATTTGCAGGACAGGAACGGGCCATTCTCATTGGTTGATTTGGTTTTTCAAAGTTGAGAGCGAGCGAATGGAGGCTTTGTGGGGAGAGTCTGGGGATTCCTGGTCGGGCTGGTGGCGGGTTGTGAGGTTGCGCTCGGAAATCCTCCGACTTTCCTCTTTGAGAGTTAACGAGGACGATCGCGAGCGTTATAGGATGAAAAAAGGGACTCGGTACGGGCAGTACTTTAAGCTACCCCATGCTCTTCCTGTTTCTGCAAGAATTGAGGGCTGATAACTTGATGCGGTCATGTCACCATCTATAAGGAAGCTCTCGGCGTCCTCGGCATCCCTGACAAGCTTTGCGACGAGCTTCGGCTAAGCTTCGGCATCTCCTCTCCCGATCACGTTTTATGCATAATGACCACGGCATGACCCTGATGCATGAGAGTGAACTAATTCTCAGGCTTCAAGAGGCACCACGGTGCTGCCGAACAGACTCCCTCACCGTCCCCGTCCCTTCCCTTGCCCTCGTCAGGGATAACCACACGTGGTCGCGGGCCGAGTCCCACAGGTTGCGGCCTGTTGTTCCGCAAACGGCGCATGCCGGTATACATCATTGAGTTTGACCCCTTGTACAGCTGCACAGGCCAAGTCGCTGGATCAACCACGCAAGCACGCAGTAGCACCTGGCCCGCAGTCGAGCTTATAGTTTGCAGCCCCAGGGCCTTGTGGCCTACATCGTCTGTTGTGATATACCGGATCAAGTACATGGATTGGGAGCCGTCGCTTCTCTGCAACCCCTGTTCTAGCACGCAGAGGGAATGAAATCCCGCCCCGTCGTCTTCTGGTCTTTCTAGCTCGTCGATCTCCATGCCAATTCCACTATCCTAAAATTGATTGTCTCGTGGTAATTCTTGTTGGTGCAATGGTAAGAGTCAATCACGAGCCATACATCTGGAACAGTACTCAAACTATCGAATGTATCCTGGTAGTCTGCATGTATGCACACGCGGGCCACTTTGGATGTCATGGAAGACTGCCGACGAGCGAATTCTGCATACATTAACTCGCGCGCACGCTGTGGATGCCAGGTTATTACCGGCAGCTCATTTTCAGCGATCAAGATGTTCAGCCAGGATAAGTTATTTTAATGATGCAACGCGCATAGACCACCTGGCGAATACAGGGAATTGGTCTTCTTCAGACTGCAAGAGCCAGCATTCTGCAAAGACAGGTTGCGGCATAGCACGGACTATACACTCAGTCTCGCCTATATATCACCGTGGGCCGGCGGAATCGTGCGTAGCAATTCCATACAGCCATGAGGGTCAGGAGATCTTTGCCCATGGTGGATAGGTAAGCATGGGGCGGGATATATAAGAGTTCCATGGCTTTGTATCAACAGGTCGGGCGGCCGGCGCCATTTCCTTAAGGTCAAGTCTCTTGTCCTCCGTGATGTCAAACACGAGGCAGAATATCGAATTTGGATGAACTAGTGCTTTAATGGGGGCTTTTTTTCTTTTTGTCCAGCATCGACCGCACACAGGTATCCCCGGTCAGAAAAGCGCCAGGAACTGGATGTTCTCGCAGGCAGTAGCTGTAGTCGTCCATAGAAGCATACTGATTTAGTTCCCTGTTCATCGCCTCACATACCGCTGGTCCAGATTGCATGTTATGGCGCGCTTCCTCGCCAATAGACACCTCTGGGAGAAGGTTGAGTTCGTGGTACAAGTCTATTGCTCATGAAAGCCCTTGCGTCAAGTGCACGTGTGCTTTGGGGCAGCTTGGAAGCACCATGTAATTCATAAGTGAAGCCGTCGTGCTAGCAAAAGCCGCTCACAAAGCAACACATGGACTTGGTAATGAATGTAGGCAACCTGTCGGTAAATGTCTCACCATATATCATGGCTACATTGTCAGCATACCAGCGGCTGTGTGCTGAAAACCTGATAGTCGTAATCTGACATGGTAAATCATTTGTCCTATGTTGGCTGTGTGCGAGTCTGCGCGACCTGGGTTGCAAAAAATATATCGTAAAGCATCGGCTTCGGACAACATTTAGGTTGTAGGTCCGTATACGTATGTAGCTTGCGAGCCACGACGCCCAATAATGAATCATGATAATAGGCTATTGCATCAGAGCAACCAGCGACCCCAGACTCCAACTCATGCCCGATCCCGATGCTAGACGCCGACGGTAGCCATCGTAATGCTGTTCTGCGTTACCCGCGGATACTCGCGGCTGCGGAGAAACCGCATAGTTTGCTGTCGACAGCACCTGTCATTGGTAGTGCTCTGTATGAAGGATCGGAATGACCTCCCAACGGAGTAAATAGTTGACACACCTGGGCAGCAGTGAGCTGCACAGGAGTGTATTTGATAGGGTTTATTCTTATCCACTGACCGGGGCTTTCCGCTTGGCCGGATATCCGTCACGTTGAATACACGTTGGAACGCTACCCCTCGTAAGAAACAGCAGACGCCCAGATAAGAGATAGATAATGAGCACTCGGTATTGCAATTTTGAGATATTAATCCTGCCAGTGGTGAGATATCTCGCTGGGAGAGACACGGCAGGCAGCCCGATGAGCGAAATAATCGGCCGCTGAGTGGCTGAGAAATGATTACATACGCGACGATACGGTCACGGTACCGGGCCGCCAGCTTCTGCTCTTGCTGGCAGTTTCGTCTCCAGTTCGAAAGCTTCAACATCCTTTTTCCGCGATCACCGTTCAACCTCCCTTCCCTTGCCATTCGCTTCTCCTTTCCTCCCAGCTTGTGTACCTGGAGGATTGAGTCGATACTGCTCTCTTAATTACCTATAATCTCGGTTTCCCGTCCCGTCACTCTTCTCGCCATGTTCCGGAGTCTACTGCCGCGGACGACACCGCGGGCTGCTATCCGCTCTGCTCGTCCCCAACCTGTCCCCTCGCATTTCGTTCCAGCTACTACTCTCCCTATCCTTCGCTCTACCCGTGGTTACGCCTCAGAATCTGGTAGGTTGCATCTCTTGGATCCCCGCGAATTCGGTTGGGGAGGTCGCCCAACACTTCGAAAAACCGCTAGCTAATTTTTGGATGCGCTCGGATAGCTGAACACGATGTTGTGATTATCGGTGGTGGTGTCGCCGGATACGTTGCCGCCATCAAGGCCGGTCAAGAAGGCCTCAAGGTGAGATTCGCAACTGCCCCCGCTGACCCTGTTGAATTATCCGCTGAGCAATTCTCTTCCGACATAGACCGCATGTATCGAGAAGCGCGGCCGCCTCGGAGGCACCTGTCTCAACGTCGGCTGTATCCCTTCAAAGTCCCTTCTCAACAACTCCCACCTCTACCACCAGATCCTGCACGACACGAAAAAACGCGGTATCGAGGTCGGTGACGTCAAATTGAACCTTGAGCAGATGATGGCCGCCAAGGACACCTCCGTTGACGGTCTGACCAAGGGTATCGAGTTCCTGTTCAAGAAGAACGGTGTCGAGTACGTCAAGGGTACCGGTGCGCTCGTTGACCAGAACACTGTCAAGGTCAACCTGTTGGATGGTGGTGAGCAGACTCTCCGCGGAAAGAACATCATCATTGCCACTGGTAGTGAGGCCACTCCCTTCCCCGGCTTGAACATTGATGAGAAGAGAATTATCACCAGCACTGGCGCTCTTTCCCTGAAGGAGGTTCCCAAGAAGATGGTTGTCATTGGTGGTGGTATCATTGGTCTGGAGATGGTATGCTCTTCGAGGCACTACATTTGTTCTTGTGCTGACATATACTTCTAGGCCTCCGTCTGGTCTCGCCTCGGATCCGAAGTCACCGTCGTCGAATTCCTGAACCAGATCGGTGGTCCCGGTATGGACGCCGACATCGCCAAGCAGGCCCAGAAGATCCTCCAGAAGCAGGGCATCAAGTTCAAGACCGGTTTCAAGGTCACCAAGGGTGATGACAGCGGTGCTACTATCGCGCTCTCCGTGGAGTCAGCCAAGGGTGGCAAGGAGGAGACCCTGGATGCGGATGTTGTCCTCGTCGCCATCGGCCGCCGCCCATACACCGAGGGTCTTGGACTCGAGAACGCCGGAATCGAGAAGGACGACCGGGGTCGCCTTGTGATCGATCAGGAGTACCGCACCAAGGTCTCTCACATCCGCGTCATCGGTGACTGCACCTTCGGCCCCATGCTTGCCCACAAGGCTGAGGAGGAGGCCGTTGCCGCTATCGAGTACATCAAGAAGGGATACGGCCACGTCAACTACGGTGCCATCCCCAGCGTCATGTACACACACCCTGAAGTCGCTTGGGTCGGCCAGAACGAGCAGGAAGTCAAGGCCGCTGGCATCAAGTACCGCGTCGGCTCCTTCCCCTTCAGCGCCAACTCCCGCGCCAAGACCAACCTCGACACTGAGGGTCAGGTCAAGTTTATTGCCGACGCTGAGACCGACCGCATTCTCGGTGTGCACATCATCGGCCCCAATGCCGGTGAGATGATCGCCGAGGCCACCCTTGCCGTTGAGTACGGCGCCTCTTGCGAGGACATCGCCCGGACGTGCCACGCCCACCCCACCCTCGCCGAGGCCTTCAAGGAGGCTGCCATGGCCACCTACTCCAAGGCCATCCACTTCTAAACTCCTCAACCCAATCGCATCATCATAATCCCGACCAATTTTGTATCTCTCTAGTCTAGCCCTGCTAGTCGTCTCCGTGTAGCATTGACATCATTATATTTCCTATGTTGGTTGTTCTGTATTAAGTTATGAAAATAAAAGGCTTAAACTGATCATAGACAAACCTTTCGTCCAAAAGCAACGTGCTGATTTGCTCAGTCTAAGTTCTAACCTGGTTACCACATTATAACTCAAGCCACCTAGCACCGGGCACGGCAATTCCCACGGGCAACATCCACCACAACAGGTAACGGAGGCCCATACGCATACCCCTCCTGACACCGTCCTCTACATCTCGAGGTCGAATCCCTCACTGGCCCAACTGACACACAACAATGAATCTCCTGCCCGCTGCTCCCGCACTGTTCCTGGCACCCACCACCACATCCACCGCACGGATTATAACTCGCACATTCATTCCCACAGGCCTCTGCACATCGACTTTGATACTGGTGGCGATGGGCATGGTCATGGCCACGATATGTCTGCGCCGTAGCTCGAACAGACATATTCTGCGCGTCAGCCGTCGCACTCGCGCTCGCGGCCACAGCACCAGCACCAGCACAAGGAAAGGCGGCGGCAGCGGCAGCGATGCAGCGAAGTTGACTTAGTTCCTGGCACTGGTTCCCACATTGACCGTCATAACAGGAATGGTGCTGAGACGCGGAGCAGCACCCTCCATTGTCGTGTTGTCGGCCACATCGTCCTTCACACCCGTATCCATGCCCATGGCCATGTCCGCAAGGATTAGGGTCTGAAGTGGGTGCTTTGAAGAGAATGTAGCGGTCGTAGCTGTGCTCGTCGTGGTGTCCTGGGCATCCTGAATTGGCATGGTTGGGCCTCGTAGTTGTGTAGGAATGGGTATATCCATGGGCATGTGAATGCGAATGACCACGTGCAACGGTCGTTCTACATTCGTTTCCTGGCAATCTAAGGCAGTATACCGATTAGCCTGCGCCGTCTGCTTTAAATGAAACAGAAGAGGGAGAAGCGATGACTACAACAACGGTAGGAAGGCAAGGGGCAACGAGACATCGGCAAGAAAGGGTATACATACGCAAACTCCACCCTTCTTGATCCCCGACATGGGTTGCGTGTCTGCATTGAGAGGCCTTAGTTGTAGGTCTGCTTCAACTTATGTTGCTGGTAGTGATGGCAGAGAATGTGCTGGTGTCGGTATCGCTGTCGTTGTTAATCTCGTTGTAGGAGATAAAGGCTGCGTAGGAGCTTCCTCCAAGAAATCGGTGTTCGACAGTGACTATTTGTCGAAACTAGAAAAGACTGTTCAACCGGTGCCTGATATTCTGGCTTCCGAGAGGGACTATAGTGGTAACTTCCAGGTAGCAGCACTAGGAGTGGATAAATGACCATCAAGTGGTAATGCACTATTCCAGACCAGTCAAGGAGGGATGTGTGTGCGACAGAAGAGTAGGAGTAAGAATTCATATACCAACTACAGAACAGGGTAGGTTGAAGCGGGTCTTGAAGATGAAACGTTCACAGTTGATGCAAAAATCTAGAAAAGGAAAACGAGGCATTTGTACCCAATAACAAAGACCTTTCAGATCTGAATGCTGTGTGACGCCGGATTGTTGTTTGCCTGGACTAGTCTGGATTATACCCCTGTGGTTAACCTCCGGGGCAAAGAACTGCAGTCTGCAGTCGGCAAGGTATGCTTCCGTACGGCATGCTACTTTGTTCTATCAGGAGAAAGAAAGAGGAAAGAAGAA
Organism: Aspergillus pseudodeflectus; assembly: GCF_044049435.1. Classification (NCBI taxonomy): domain Eukaryota; kingdom Fungi; phylum Ascomycota; class Eurotiomycetes; order Eurotiales; family Aspergillaceae; genus Aspergillus; species Aspergillus pseudodeflectus. The sequence goes on along the minus strand of NW_027263792.1, from coordinate 495,324 downwards.
GAGAAGACTGGGACTATTTATGGAACCCGAGATATATGCATCTACATCTAGCGCTCTTATCTACCCGCCTAATCAAGCTCGAGAACATGCCCGGAAGACGTGGGAAGTTGTTTGTTGTAAGTCAATGAGGGTGAGAACGGTTGGATCCATTCTTTCAAAACGGCCCGGAGAGTGTCACAGACGGCGTCTATGGCTTGTTCGCGAGAGGCGCCGCAGCTTTCAATGTAGTCTGACGCGTACGCATGTTAGATTCGCGATTTCAGTGAGAGATAAACTATGGGGTCTTACATTTAACCTTTGCCTCTGTGCCCGAGGCGCGGATTGTGAATCGTACTTCGCGGTCGAGCCAGAGAGTGAGCATCTGGCTGCTCTTGTCGGCGGGTAGCTTCGGCGTCTTATCCTCTGTGCCGGAGTCGTAGCCCTCTGTCATGTCTCGCCATCGGAGGATCTTGAAAGACCCTAGTTTCATTTCGGACTTGAAGGGACCGGCGCGAATCGCGTCGAACAGAGCCATGCTTGTTTCGGGATTCGGGGACCGGAAGTAGTTGTTGAGCGTTTCGTGGTGTCCGTACTCAGAGAATAGTTGTTGCAGTTTCGTGTACGGAGTGAGACCTTGCGTAGCCCACTTTGCTTGTGCGGAGAGGAAGACCATGGCAGCTGTAATGCCGTCTTTGTCGTAGCAAACCTCTGGGAACATGTAGCCGAGCGCTTCCTCAAAGGCGAACGTGACATAGTAGCCGGATTCTTCTAGTTTGCGAGCCGTGTTGCCCATCCATTTGAAGCCTGTGAGTGATTCTTCAAAGTAGATTCCCTTGGCCACTGCCATCTTTTCGAGCATGGTGCTTGAGACTGCTGAGTTTAGTACTGCGACCCGTGTATCGGTATCGATGTTTTCTAGACAGTCGAAGAGGTGAGACGCGAGTAGAGCTCCCATGTGGTTACCAGTGAAGAAGAACCATGAGCCGCTACTCAAATTAGCCTCCGAGGAACAACTAAGCGATGTATTGGGGTACGTACTCGACCTTCTCAGCGGCGGCAAAGCGATCTGCATCCGGATCGTTAGCGATGATGAGAGTTTTACCTTCCCGATCTGCTGTCTCAACGGCTAGGTCTAGCGCTCCGGACTCTTCGGGGTTGGGAAACGGCAGCGTGGGAAAGTCGGGATTCGGCTCAAGTTGTTCCTTTACCGATGTAAAATCGGTAATTCCTAATGAGCGGCAAAGGTCTGGAAGAACCAATCCTCCAACGCCGTGCAATGGCGTGTAAACAAATGGCCGTGGGTATATCCAGTTCTGAACTGTGGACTTCTGCAAAGGGGGGTTAGCCTACCGGAAGCATACAGGGTCGAGGGCCAGTACAGAGTAGTGCCAGACGCGTGTGGTATAACGTGGCAACAGCTGTTCGTAGGAGTCGGAATGGAATAGCTCGCTCGCTGGTGACTCAGCCCAGGCATTGGGCCATGGCTGGAGATTTGCGTCGATGGAATCGGATATCTCCTTATCCATGGGAGAGTTGATCTGGCAGCCATTCTTGAAGTAACTAGACGATGTTAGGAATTGAAAAGATACGCGATATGGTGAAACCAGACACTTTGTAGCCTAGACGACGTTAGCAAGTTCATAGGAATATAAGCTTGGCAAGTTTACCATTATCTTGCGCAGGGTTCTGTCATTTTGTTAGCGCGGAGTCCGGATACCCATGACTAGAAGCTTACATGGCTTGCTGTGACCATAACACCTGCAAGAGCACGCATGTCGGTCACCGCAAAAGGCACCGTAGGCGTAACTGCCGGCCCCGAGAAGAACCATACTGGTATTCCCTGTGCGATAAATGCATTCGCAGCGAGAATCGCGAACCTAGCAGAGTTGTGGCGGGCATCATGGCCGATAATCACCCCACGAGGGACAAGCTCGCTGTGAAAGTCCTTCAAATACTTGGCCAGGCCTTGCGATGCCTGGATCACTGTCAATGAATTCATGCATGAGAAACCCGCAGCCATGCGACCCCGGAGCCCAGCTGTTCCGAACTGAATCCCTATGCCGTATTAGCAGTGCGGGCGGGGTCAATGGATACTATAGCTCAAACGTACGCTTCTGGAGGCGCTTTTCCAGCTCAGCGGCCTGCCCCGAGTCGCGTAGCTGCTCGATTTCCGAGCGTGTAGCGGGATCCTGCCAGCCGTTAGTCTCAGGGACGCCTGAGGGCAGAAAGTTCGCTAACCTGGTCCCACTCGAGCCATTTCTGAATCAGCGGGGGGAGAGAATCCTACAAAGTCAGACCGCGGCTCAGGAATGCTAGATCAGAGCTTTTACCTCGAGGGAGGCCATGTTGAATCATACGACGATGGGGGAGGGAAGAATGAGAGATCGAGAATCGAGGCGCTAAGAGGAGAGCTAAAAGGAGAATGGTGTGTCTTGGAGAAGATAAAACATGGGATGATGCTGAATGGATCGTCGTCTGATCCTCGCGGCACGTTTCAAGTTCATTTCGGCTCCCCGCTTGGACCCGTTCGCTCAGTTGACGCCCACCGCTCCTCAAGTTCCTGAGCTCTTTCTTTCATCTCTTTTACAAATCCCCGTTCCTTCGAGTTGTCGTTCGCCCGAGTTATGAGGTAACCTACTGAATAACCCCTTCTTGAGCTCTCCACCATGTCTGCGACAACTCCCCGCAAGGATGCGCTCCTGTCCCGACGCTACATCGAAGGCCAGATAGCAGAAGGGAAACATGTCATCATCTTCGACGATCGTGTTCTAAAGGTCGACTCGTGGATCCCATTCCATCCAGGGGGCGACAAATCCATCAAGCACATGGTTGGGAAGGACGCGACGGACGAGATCAATGCGTACGTGCCCCGACCTATCTAAACCGCAGCTGCCTAACGGAGATCCTGGGAAAGGTTACATTCTAAAGAAGCTCGCCAGCGAATGTTGGCTTTCCAGATCGGTCGAATCCAGGGTCCTTGGTTGAACTTTCTCCCCCCAATCCAGGGCGGAAACTTTCGTCCGTACCACGAGAAAGCTACTTACAGCGAGGAAGACGACACCTCCGGGAGCTCCCAACCTCCGTCCCCCATTTTCGATGCTGTCGATATTGCTCCAGGAGCTCGCCGACGGTCTGTTTCTCCCGGATCCTCCGTACCAACCCCGGCCAATGAACCTTCTGAGCCCAAACCTTTCTTCCTTGACGCGCGGACACGGGAGGAGATCGTATTCGATACCGCCAAGTATCCTTCGCTCGACTCGAAGACCCAGGAGGACATCAAAAGGAGATATCGTGAATTGAACACTCGGATTGAAGCAGAGGGTCTCTACAACTGCAACTACTTCTCCTACTTCATCGAAGCCTGCCGATACACGCTGTTTGCTGGACTGTCATATTTCTTTCTACAACTGGGATGGTACACAATCTCGGCCATTTTCCTAGGATGCTTCTGGCACCAACTTGTCTTCACAGCGCACGATGCAGGCCATATCGGCATTACCCACCATTACCATGTGGATAGCACAATCGGGATGATCATCGCCGACTTTCTCGGGGGACTGAGCCTAGGTTGGTGGAAACGAAGCCACAACGTGCATCATATCGTCACAAACGAACCAGAGCATGATCCTGATATCGAGCACATGCCCTTCTTTGCCATCACGCACCGCTTTTTTGACAACCTCCGAAGCACCTACTACGACCGTGTCATGTACTTTGACGCCTTTGCCAAGTTCATGCTCCAATATCAAAATTATCTCTATTACCCTATCCTCCTATTTGGCCGCTTCAACCTCTACCGCCTGAGCTGGGAATACCTTATCCTCGGGCAAGGACCAAGACGAGGACCCGCCTGGTGGCATCGCTGGTTCGAGATCGCCGGCCAGATTTTCTTCTGGACATGGTTCGGCTACGGCGTGCTTTACTGCTCAATTCCAGGCTGGGGCAACCGAACAATTTTCCTCCTAGTCTCACATATGGTGACGGCCCCCGTCCACGTGCAAATTACCCTCTCCCATTTTGCCATGTCAACCGCGGATCTGGGCGTTCACGAATCATTTCCCCAGAAGATGCTTCGCACAACCATGGATGTCGACTGCCCGACGTGGCTCGACTTCTTCCACGGTGGCCTTCAATTCCAGGCGATTCACCACCTTTACCCACGGATCCCGCGCCACAACCTGCGCCGCACCCAAAAACTGGTCTTGGAATTCTGTCGCGACACAGGGATACCGTACGCACTATTCACCTTTACGGACGGGAACAAAGAGGTTATCAGCAGGCTCGGTGATGTTGCAAAGCAGCTTCGCATCTTGGAGGAGTGTAGAAAGTCCTGTGCGGAAAATGGGGTCTTTTCCAATCATCATTAAGAAACGTCATCGTTTATCTGGTCTTAACGCACGGTCTACTTGAACCACACCTTCCGTGCTTCAAATCGTCCGCTAGACCTTTAAGAATAATATATAATGTCTTCTCGACCATCAACTCGGCAGCAGTTGGACCTGGTCTAACACGATAATGTCCTCATGATAATTCCTATACATAGTGTATTTTCCCAAGTTAGAGAAAGAGCTAGAGTGATGCGTACAATATATGCATTGAGTTCTATAGTCCTATCTACATCATGACTATACAAAGAGAAAGCTAGTAGAATTCGTAAAATCTCGTCACCATATATTTCAACCAACGTAGAAACCAGCTGATCCAATCCGACTTGAGATGATGCATCGCATCATATCACCCAACCATGCCTCCAGCTCTCGCCACTTTTTTAGCTCTCTGCTGTCGCCGGTTATGGTTCGCCCGGCTCGCTTTGTTCTCCTCCTTCCTCTGCCGCGACGCAGCTGTATTCTGGTTTCCGGAGGGTCCTCCACCTCCGCCCCCGCCTCCCCGCCCTCGACCCCGTCCTCTACCAATCCCACCGCGACCACGACCTCTCATAGAACCATGCTGCTCACCCTCGGTCCCACTCTCCTCTTCTCCATCCCCGGTAACCTTCGGCCGCCTATATGACGTCGAAGCCAGCTCCGGCTGCGCCATCCTAGCCCCAGGCGCAGCGGAAAGCGCCAAGCGATCTTCCAATTTCGCCAACCGTTTTGGATCCCGCGTGAGCATAACAGCCCACCCCTCAATCGCTTCATCCGTCAAGCCCGTCTCGCGCCTGAGCGATGCTCTAGGCTGTCCGCGGCGAGTGGCTGAGTCGCGGGAGAAGAGGGCTGGGTTGGACTTGTAGGCTTGGAGGAGGGTGAGATCCATCTCATCGGCGGACTTTCGTTGCTGTTGGTCTGTGCCTTCGTCGGTTGCGTCGACGGTGCCGCCGACGTCGGCGACGTCGTATGTGTCATCGCGCTCGTCGTCGTCTGAGTCGAATGCTGCAAGCGCGGAGATGATGGCTGCTTTTTGGGCGGTGTGGTTGCTGCGGTCTGAGAGGAGGTCGTCCGCTGTTAGGGTTGGGTTTGCTCGGCCGAAGCGGAGGGCATTCTTTGCTCCGGCGGTGGTGCTGGGGGCATGGTCGGAGCGGGCGAGTTCGGCGAGGTCAATATCGTTGTCGAAGATGTTCTTCCGAATGGGGAGTTCTGTGGGTGGTGGTGGTGGTGTTGATCTGGGCGGTAGAGGGTCGTGGTGTGCTGTTGTTACTGGGGTAGGGAGTCGTTCTGATTTGTCAAGGTCTTGGAGTTCGGATGGAATGGATCCGTCCAGGAGATGTGCAATTATAGTCTCTGGGTTGTCGCCGTAGAAATCTAAGAGTCGGACGATATACCCGGAGCCAAGGTCCGGGAAGAGGTCTTGGATTTGGGTTATTAGAGACATTTTATGGGCATGCAGCTCATCTATAGGAGGCAGGCCTGATGCCCGGCCCTTGCCTTTGTCGACTCGTTTCTTTGGTTTTTGATAGCGGTGGTGGAATGCTTTGGACTCGATTTGATATGCGCGCAGGCTAGTGGCGAGATCTTGCCCTCGCTTCTGAGGCTGAGTGACAAGGTATCTTTCTAGCCGAGACAGCAGATCCGAACTGCAGATGACATCTGAGAGGAGCGTCGGCTCTTTCTTCGCCTTTGGGGTGCCGACGCCAGAGCTCGCTTTCAAGCCAAATAGTTGGTCCAGAAGTAAAGACAGGTTCGGCTTCGTGCCTTTCAAAAGGGACGTCAGGCCGACGTAGACATTGGCCACCAACGTCTTGCGAATATCGTCTCTTTTATGGGTCTGATATGCGTCTGCGAGCGTATCTAGAAACTCAGATCCCGCCATGAGCACATGTCCAGTTGCTGGGAGTGACGATGCCAGTATCGTCAGTAGCCGAATGTCCGCAATAGCCTTTGATATGTTGATAGAGTCTGATGCTGATAGCTGTTTGATGGCCATGGCCTTTCCCTTCTCAATACTCGTCGTAATCGCATCCTCGTGCTTCGCCCATGCATCAATTATGAGCTTCTTTAATGCCGAGCTCGAGGGGTAGCAGCAGCACAGCTTGCTGAGGTATGTCCATTCTAATAAGCTCGGGGGTACCGCAGTGGTCTCCAGTATCAATCTTCGCGTTAGTAGAAAGCAGAGCTTCCTTAAGGTTCGAGACTTTGCTCCGGACTGGTTTATCAGACTTCCGGATGTAGCAAGGTTGTCGTAATATGAAGCCAAGAAAGGAACCACAGATTCATCCTTCGGCGCGAATTCCTCGAACGCCGATGCTGATACGTCCAGTCGTGCCCCAAGCAGCAGTGCCCATGCATCTAGATACAGTTCCCATTCATCAGATGGTATGGACCTCTGCACCTCCAGGGGAGGGAGTGGAGCTAAAGGCGGCAACGTGATCATGGCCGCCAACACCGAGTCGAAATAAGAAAGTCGTATAGTCGTAGACTAGAGAGGAGAGAACAGAACAAAGATATCCTCCTCACTCCCACATCCATGGACGCCCGCAGTCATTATGATTCATCGCTGGTGTTGTATCAGACTACTTGACGTCGAGAAGAGTCGGTGCCTAATCGGGGTTAGCGCGGGATAGGCGAGCGCCAAGACTTCACGCCCGCACAAGAAATTCAGCCCAAAGAAGAAAAGTTTCGCTTTCGATCGCATCCACTTTCGCGAACGACGATTCTTCCCAGCTTAACGGCCATCATCACCTTACCGAGCCTCGACGTTCAGGTCTTGATTGCCATACAGCCTCACTTGCGGTATGTCTACGAATTCTATAATCCCTTGTGCGCTGCAGTGTCAGAGGACTAAGTGATCATCAGCAATCTCAGTCAACCCGGTCTCTCAACCGCACACCCACCGTCAACATGTCTTACAACAAGCAGGAGAAGGACTTCGGCGAGGGCCCCGTACGTTGCAATCCCAACCTTTATTCTGTCCTACGCTTGCTCGATTGGAGCCTGCGACGCATATCATGAGAGAAATGTTCTAACGACCTCTCTTCCGCAATGTAGAAGGTCCACAAGATCCGCATCACCCTCACCTCCCGCAAGGTCGCCTCCCTCGAGTCCGTGTGCTCTGCTCTGATCGAGCGTGCCCGCTCCAAGTCCCTGCAGGTCAAGGGCCCCGTCCGTCTGCCCACCAAGACCCTGAACATCTCCACCCGTAAGACCCCCAACGGTGAGGGTTCCAAGACCTGGGACAAGTACGAGATGCGCATCCACAAGCGTCTCATCGAGTGAGTTACCTCCCTGCACTTCCCTCCCCGCTCGAGAGACGGGAGAGCGAGTTGTATTGCACAAGCGATACTAATGCTCTGCAGCCTCCTCGCCCCCACCGAGACCGTCAAGCAGATCATCATCAACATCGAGGCTGGTGTTGAGGTTGAGGTCACCATTGCCGCCTAAATTCGTTCTACTCTGGCAGGAGAAGAATGAACTAGCACAAGCCCTTGATTGGGTATGTGTGGGTGACGATGGGCTTGCTCGAGACTTTGTGCTGGGTTGCCTTCGATACCCTCCTAAAATAGGCATAAAAATGGAAAACTTGGAAACCGTATGATCTAGTAATTCATATGCTTTTTGTAGTCTGTAGTGATGAGATACAGTAAGATTGCACCTTAATGAAAAACAATTACTAAACTATAACCCAAACGCCTTCCGGTATATCACAAGTAGATTCGCATACGACACAAAATAACCCCCAATATCAAACCTAAAAGTCAAAGCTAACCCACTCCGTCTTGGGCGGTACACGGGGAATAATTCCATCCTTGAAGTATCCGTTCTTGAGGAAGAATTCATACTGCTCCGTCACCTCAGGGGTATACTCTTCAGGCTTCGCCTGCGCATCCCGCAAGGTGGCTTTGTCTGGAGGCCCGTCAGGGAAGAAGATCCGCACAGCCGTCTTCTGGTCTTGGGGATGCAGGTAGCAAGGCGCGTCGTCAATATACTTCACCGGCTGCCCCTTCCACCTCAGTATTCGTTTGGACATGTTATCGCGCACTGTTTGTCCGTTCAGGGGAGGAATGGGGTTGAGGTCGCTGGGGTTCTCGATTCTCAGAAGAGCGGCTGGTCCGGGGCCTTGGGCCCCGGAGCTTGCTACTGCTGGTGTGGAGGATATCGCAGCGGCCTGTGGTTGCTGTTGCTGCGGCTGCGGCTGCGACTGTTGCTGTTGTCCAAAACCTGAAGGTGCTGATGGGAAGCCTCCGCTCAAGTTTGGGAATGGTGGTAGTGTCGGTGGCTCAGCACCTGCCGGGAATGGCGGAGGATTAGAGCTAAGCATAGTTGGCGGTTGACCGAAGGGGTTTGATCCTGCTAGTGCTGGTGTGCCGAAACCGCTTGTTGTTGTCGAAGTCACCGCTGACTGCCCGAATCCAGATCCTGCCTGCGCGAATGGAGAGGGCTGCCCGAAGCCGCTGGTTGGAGCCTGCGTTTGATTTGGTATTTGGGAAAATGGAGATGCAGTACCGGCTGCTTGGGCGAAAGGCGAGGCTCCCATGGATGGCTGACCAAACGCCGACTGGCCAAAGCTGGGTTTACCGAAACTGGGCTGCCCGAAGGCAGGTTGTTGACCAAATGCAGGTGCCGCTGCACCCAAAGCGCTTGGTTGGCCGAAACCAGATGCTCCTCCTAAAGATGGTTGACCGAACGCTGGCTGACCAAACGGCGGCTGAGGAGGCGCTTGCAGAGCAAACCCAGGTGCTCCAAACGCAGGTGTCTTCTGAGAGAACGCCGGGGCGGTAGCATTGCTGGGGACCGATTGACCGTTTGTGATGTCGATTCTGTTGGGGTGTTCTTTTGCGCCATCGGTGATGTACTTGACGGCGTCATCGAGGTTTTTCAATACAACCTCCATCTGTTTTACGGCCTCGTTATATAGAGTTTCGGCCTCTTGAATGGCTGGTCCAGGGTTCCCCACGGCAGCAGCCTCATAATGCCGCAATCTGAGCTCTTCGAAGCTCAGCTCCCGCTGCGGGCCTCCGAATAATTGCCTTGGAGCATTTCGCCCAGGCCCATAGCAAGAGAAGACCCAGTCTGGACGGCCTTTGCCAGCCTGTAGGTCAGCCTTGATATCAGTTGCTGTCACCCCATAACTGGTACAAAGTTAGTCAACAGTGTTAGATGCACCGAGGTGTAGATTCACTAACTTGGCCTGGTTTTGTGATTGTTGTTGGTTTTGTCCACGGTCTACCTTTTATTAGCAACTCCACATATCGAGCTGTAAAAGCAGTACGGTGCTTCAAGGCAAGCTCGACCAAAACATCCCGAGAGTGAAACACTTCGAATTCAGCCAAGAACATCGTAGAATGAATACGTACTGTTGAAGCCACCACTGCCGCCAGAAAGTGCGCCAAATCGGTTCCCGCCCTGGAACGTCTGTTGCTGCTGGCCTGGGTGCTCAAACTTGCATCGATCTATGACAGTTAGTTATACATTCGTGAGACGAAGTTTAGATCACTTACTTCCATACTTGCACCGGCCTTGTTGGAAAAAGCTGCAGACAGTCATATTGTTCTGCGTCCGGAGCGCGCGTGAGGTTTTGCCAAATTATTCAAATTCGGGAGTCTCTGATACTTCAACGCCTCATTTCAAGGAGGGCCGAGTAGAGCATATATCTTATTAGGGATTCGAAGCTCGAATTGAGATGTCATTAAAGAAATGGCTGTAGTGAAAGAGGATCTTTGCTTTGTTGAACTTGAAGCTGCCAGGCTTGAGACAGTTCTTTGATGGTTCGAGATCCATGACAATACAGTCTGAGCTGGAGGCGTTCCCTTCAACCAAAATTGCCGACCGCTGGCGTATCAATATGTATTGTAATTTCAGGCATGACATGACCAATAACTAGATATTCGCAACTCTTTTTGAAAGAAAGGACCTGATACTACTGGAAATGACCATCATGAAGTCAGTGGATACATTAAACAGGGTTACGAATTTGCGATTTTTCCAGAGGTGTTAACGCTGGGCACAGTTAGTACTTGATTAGTAGCTACTAGGAAGCCAGTCTTGAAAGCCTGACTCTTGCGCCTTCTATTGCAGTCCACTACAGAAAATAATGCAATCCAGGTTGAACGCCCGCTCCAAACCATAGGTATCATAAATGCTTACTTTCTCTCACGAGGATTGCCCTGTACTGGCCGACGCTCGCGCAGGCTCCATGCTCTGTTTGAGGGTATCCCAGTTCAACCCATCGATTTTCTTTCCGCCCAAGGATTCCAGCTCAGTTGAAAGACCTGCCATCTTCCCAGTAGCAAGGCGACGCATCATGACCGTGTCTTTTGCACCGTGCAGGGTCTTCGCATTTCCGCGTAACAAAGCATCTTCGAACCACTCCTCTTCCTGTTCATCAAGCGGAAGGCCTATCAGCTCCATCGCCCGTCTACTTCTGATTTGGCCGGCATCTGTCTTATGGACAAACTCGATGAGCTGGGTAAGGTACTTCTGTCGAAGGGTCTCGTGATGTTTGCGGGTGAAGTAGAATGCTTCAGTGACGCTTGCTCGGGATAGTGTGTCCATGAAAGCTCTCTGCGCTTTCTCAGAGGCGAGTGGTGGGTTGACGGTCAAGTAGTAAGCCATGACAAGGCTGTCATCGTGCCTCGGGAGGTGCGACAGAGTAAGGGCGTAGAGAATTTCGTCGGGGAAGGTTGGAATAATGGATGGTTCGGTCAGGTACTCAATAGCGCGCTATTTCAACTATTAGGGCATGTAGGTCCTAGGCCATGAGTCGGACATACCTTGAACTCAAGCCGGTCAAGATTCCAGAGACCTTCTATGAACAGCCTATACTTCTCCGGTAGATGACATCTTCGCGCAAACTGTGTTGCAGCATCACTAGGCGCCCGACAGTCCTTCAAGATGTAGTAGATCAAGCTTTGTTTGTGGTGAATATCTAGTCCTGACGATACAATGTGGCGTATGAGTGTGCGGATGTCAGAGTTTGAGATCGGAGGATACAGCTTCGTGACTATCAGCAGGCTCTGCCGTCAGTGTCTAGCCAGATCAAGCTTCTAGTATGGAGTAAGATACCTGCTTGAACACCAAGAAGCTCTAACAATCGGTCGGCGAACAGCTGGTTCTCGAGCGCGCGACGGTTGGAAAGGATTTGCTCAATGACCTTGCCATCGTAGGTGAAATTCTTGTTGAAGTGGAATATTGTGTCGAATTCTTCCCAAGGAGCCATTGTGCATGTACTTTCTCCAAGCTGTTCCTCTCAGTTCCAAAGATTTATTTGAGCTTGGTGCCCTTCTTCTGCGATAAGTAACGTATCGTACAGCTGATACGCCAGGCGGTAAATCACCTGACAACGACACCACCGAAGTGTTGTTATGGCAGAAAACAGCACTTTACCTGTTTGGGACGCTATGTAAACAACCCACTTTCTCGGTCGCTTTTCCAACAACATCAACATCCAGCATCACAGCATCGCCCATATCGTCTCGGCCCGCCTTGATGAGACACTCTCTTTCTCATTATACCCCACCGACATAATGGCGTCTATTGCACGAGGCAGGCCATCACGGCGCTCCGCCGCCGCGCGGAAGAGCTATGTGGCCGAAGAAACATCAGAATCAGAGGACCCGGGCAACGTTACCCCCACCCCATCCCATCATGACGAGGACGACGAAGAGGCCGAAGAAGAATACACGCCGGTACCAAAGAAGTCGGCTGCACCAAAGAGAGCATCACGCCGACGAACGACGTCCGAGGCCCCGGCCGCACAAGCTCCCCGCAGATCGCGACGGTCGAAGACGGCAGAGACAACGGAGACCTCTATGATCGCGGATGTGAGCGAGGAAGGCGACTCCGTCGCTACCGCGCAAGATGAATCCGAATCCTCCTCACCGAACACGGCGATTAAGCGCAAGAGTATGGGGCATGAAGAGCCCGAATCGCCTTCACGTACCGCGGCAATGAAAAGAAAAAGTATGGCCCGCAAGAGTCGTGTGTCCTCTACACTCAACCCGGAAAAGTCCTCACTCCCCACTCCAGAGCCTTCGCTTTCGCCGCAGCCTCAACCGCGTTCCCAGCGAGATAGTGTTCCCCCGCTCGCCGATATCACGGATTCCGCGGTGAACCAGACCCCAGCGAAGCCCGCCGAGGATCCGAAGTCGCAGATCTCCATCATCAACCCGAATACCACCATCTTAGAGAAGCCGATGGACATCATGCTAAAGTCGCGGACCCTCGGGCCTAGCGTGCCTGAGGAGCCTCAAGGTCCCAAGAGTCGCCTCATGATTACTACGTTAGTTCTCAATAACTTCAAGAGTTACGCAGGAAAACAAGTAGTAGGGCCGTTCCACGCTTCGTTCTCCTCCGTCGTCGGCCCCAACGGATCCGGAAAATCAAACGTTATCGACGCGTTGCTATTTGTCTTCGGATTTCGAGCCAGCAAAATGCGACAGGGCAAGATATCCGCTTTGATCCACAACTCAGCCAGTCACCCGGACCTTCCATTCTGTGAAGTCGAGGTTTATTTCCAAGAAATCAATGATCTCCCCGGTGGAGAGCATGAGGTTGTACCAGATTCCCAACTGATTATCTCTCGCAAGGCGTTTAAGAACAACACCAGCAAATATTACATGAACGGCAAAGAGACGAACTTTACGGCGGTCACTACCTTGCTTCGTGAACGCGGAATTGATCTCGACCATAAACGTTTCTTGATTCTTCAGGGTGAAGTCGAGTCCATCGCCCAGATGAAACCCAAGGCCGCCAATGAACACGAAGACGGGCTTCTAGAATACCTAGAGGATATCATCGGCACTTCTAAGTATAAGCAGCCAATCGAGGAAGCCGCGGCGGAACTAGAAACACTCAACGATGTGTGTGTTGAGAAGAACAACCGCGTTCAACATGTTGAGAAGGAGAAAACCGCCCTGGTGGACAAGAAAGACAAAGCTCTCGCCTATATTCGGGAAGAAAACGAGCTCTCTCAGAAACAGTCGGCATTGTACCAGATCTACATCGATGAGTGTGCGGATAATCTTCGTGTCACGGAAGAAGCAATCCTCCAGATGCAGGAGCTTCTGAATCTTGAGCTCGAGAAACACGAAGGAAACGAGTCGGGAATCAAAGAGCTGGAAAAGGCGTACAAGCGCGCAACAAAGGAGTACGAGCGCATGGAGAAGGAGGTTCAGGAACTAGCGAAAGGAATGGCCAAGTACGACAAGGAATCTGTGAAGTTCGAGGAAAAGAAAAAGTTCTTGGTGGGAAAGCAGAAGAAGCTGGAAAAGACCATGAACACTGCCCGCCTTGCCGCTTCTGAATGTCAGAGCTTGGTTAAGAAGCACACTGACGACATTGAGAAGAAGAGCAAAGAGACTGCGGAACTCGAGAAAGAAGTTGAAGTCGAGGAGGAAGAACTTTCTAGCATCCGTGAAAGCCTCAAGGGCAAGACGCAAGGCCTGTCAGATCAGATCTCCGCAAAACAGAAGTCACTCGAGCCTTGGGACGAAAAGATTAACCAAAAACAATCTGCACTTGCTGTCGCCCAAAGTGAACTCGACATTCTCAAGGAGAAAAGCAACGCTGGAGCAGTTTTACTCTCAGAAGCACAGTCCAAGATCTCATCCATCGAAGAGCATATCGCTACGAAAGAGGAGGACCTGGAGGAATGCAAAGCGCAACGGTCCACTCTAGATGAGGAAGTGGCTCAACTCAAGCACGACCTGAAGAAATACAGCGCTAGAGAGCCCGAGGTCCGCTCACATGTCTCGAGTGCTCGGCAAAAAGCTGAGGAGGCTAGAGCTACTGTTGCGAGCACACAGAACCGTGGTAGCGTGTTGACAGGGCTTATGCGTCTCAAGGAATCTGGCCGTATTGAAGGATTCCACGGTCGACTTGGAAATCTCGGTACAATTGATGAGCAATACGACGTCGCTATCTCAACAGCTTGTCCTGCACTTGAGAACATGGTTGTGGACACGGTAGAGGTCGGACAACAATGCATTGACTATCTGCGAAAGAACAACCTTGGCCGTGCCAACTTTATCCTTCTAGACCGACTTCCGAAGCGTGACCTGTCTACAATATTCACACCTGAGAATGTTCCGCGCCTCTTTGATCTAGTCAAGCCCAAGGACCCCAAGTTTGCTCCCGCTTTCTACAGTGTGATGCAAAATACGCTTGTTGCAAAAGACCTAGAGCAAGCCAACCGAATTGCCTACGGTGCCCGACGGTGGAGAGTAGTCACTCTCGACGGTCAGCTCATCGATACTTCGGGTACGATGAGTGGTGGCGGTACTCGTGTTGCTCGCGGGGCGATGTCGTCAAAACAAGTCGGCGATATTAGCAAGGAGCAATTGGTCCAGATGGAAAGCGACCTTGAGGAGATGGAAAAGAAATTCCAGCACTTCCAAGAGAAACAGCGACGAGTGGAGGCAGCTCTGCGAGAAAAGACCGAGGAGATTCCCCGAGCCGAGACCAAGATTCAGAAGATCATGATTGAGATTGATAGTGCGAAGCGCAGTCTTGCCGATGCCCAGCGACGTGTCCAGGAGTTGAGCAAAGCGCACGTACCTTCCAAGACTGACGCAGGACGAGTCAAGGCCCTGGAACAACAGATTGCTGGCCTCGAGGAGGAGATTGAGGACCTCCGTTCACAGAAGAGTGGAATTGAAGAAGATATCCAGGCTCTTCAGAACAAGATCATGGAAGTTGGTGGTGTCAGACTGCGCGGTCAAAAGGCCAAGGTCGACGGGCTCAAGGAACAGATTCGCCTCCTCTCCGACGAAATTTCAAATGCCGAGGTTGGCAAGTCAAAGAACGAGAAGCTCATCAAGAAGCATGAAAAAACTCGCGCAGATTCTGAACTGGAGCTTGCCCACGTGGCTGAAGAGCTCGAGAAGTTGAACGAGGATGTCGCCAACCAAGCCAGTGACGCGTCTGGGTGGAAGGACAAGGTGGACGAGGCGCAAGAAGCCCTAGACACCAAGAAGCTCGAGCTCAAGAGTCTCAAATCTGAACTGGACGAGAAGGTGGCTGAGTTGAACGAAACCCGTGCAACGGAGATTGAGATGCGCAATAAGCTCGAGGAGAACCAGAAGGCCTTGGCAGAGAACGAGAAGCGAAGTCGCTACTGGCAGGAGAAGCTCTCCAAGCTGACATTACAGAACGTTAGCGACTTGGGCGAGGAACAGCAGCCTACTGAATTCCAGACGTTCACAAAAGATGAATTGTCCGAGATGAACAAGGATTCGTTGAAGGCAGCCATTGCAGCTTTGGAAGAGAAAACACAAAACTCGTCAATAGACCTTTCGGTTATCGAGGAGTACCGCCGCAGGGCTGCAGAGCATGAGTCCCGTTCTGCTGACCTGGCAACTGCATTGGCCACACGCGATAGCGCCAAAGCTCGCCTTGACGGACTTCGGTCGGCTCGTCTCAACGGCTTCATGGAGGGCTTCGGTATTATCTCCCTCCGCTTGAAGGAGATGTACCAGATGATCACCATGGGAGGAAATGCGGAGTTGGAGCTGGTGGACTCTCTTGATCCGTTCTCGGAAGGTATCCTGTTCTCTGTGATGCCGCCGAAGAAGAGTTGGAAAAACATCGGAAACTTGTCTGGTGGTGAGAAGACGCTTTCCAGTCTGGCACTGGTCTTTGCACTGCACCACTACAAACCCACACCATTGTACGTCATGGACGAGATCGACGCTGCCTTGGATTTCCGAAATGTCTCCATTGTCGCCTCATACATCAAGGAGAGGACAAAGAACGCTCAGTTTATAGTCATCTCCCTCAGAAACAACATGGTAAGCTACGTCTCTCCTCTATACAGATTCAGCCTCGCTAATTATTCTCGCAGTTCGAACTTGCATCTCGCCTCGTCGGAGTCTACAAGGTCAGCCACATGACCAAGAGCGTGACGATCGAGAACAGAGACTACATTAGAGGACGATAATTGCTCTGCATCTGTAAATGTTCGCGTTGGTTTTACTTTTTGGTCAATCATGACTGGTACGGATTTTTTCATTTTTTTACTTTTTTTGGGGGG